>NC_133621.1:199029922-199329922 GCF_048593235.1 Sminthopsis crassicaudata | reverse complement strand
CCTCAATGAGGCTTTCCTTTGCTTCAAGTGTTCATCAACATCACATCTATATAAAACGAGTTGAAAAAGTCATTAGTATGGGAATATCTCCTCTAAGTCTCTTCAGGACTTTTCAGGTCTCTGCAGTCCCAGTGGGTTCTTCTGGTTTTCAGTTTTGAAAGAGAATATACCGGATGCCAACCCCAGTTCAGATTGTTAAAGAAAAGGAATCTGGGAAGAAATCAACATGAGAGAAGGATAGTCTCCTTCAGGGCCTTATCCCAGCTTACTACATTAGAGACTTCAGAGAACTTCCCCTTGACTGAGGGATTTAGCACTCTTTCTCCTATATGAGAGCTCCTTCATTCACTCTGTTGAATATCCTCTGGTGTATATTCTCTTGTTCACTCTCATTCACTCTTATTCACTTCTTCTATGTACTTTTTCTCATTTCTATTTGGCCATTGACTTAGATAAATGGATCTCCTTGCTACTTCCTATGTATATTTGTTAGGAAACTAGTATTTGATGAGTTAAGAGTCAGGCCCTAAATATAAAACTTGGGTTCTCCTTCCTCCAACAAATAAATAGTTATCAAGAGTTAGCTGGACAAGATAATTGTAAAAATATGTCTGCATATATTGTATTTAACATATGTTTCTACCCTGTTTAACATCTATTGGATTATTTGCCATCCAGGGGAGGGAATGGGGGAAAGAGGAGGGAAAATTGGAAAACAAGGTTTTGCAAGGGTTAATGTCAAAAGATTATTCATGTATATGTTTTAAAAATACAAAGCTTTAATTAAAAAAAAAAAAGAAGAAGTTAGCTGGAAACTGAAAACATCTCCTAGACTAATACTATTTAAGGGACAGAGAATTGAATTCTATCTGGGCATCTCTTTTCTCTGAGGAGAGTGGAGTGGCCAAATTTTTGACCCCCTCTTCTGTTTTTCTGCCTGCGAGGAAATAAAATCTTCCTTGGAGAAGAGTTGAGAGAGCCTCCCTTTAAGCCATACAACATTCCTGTGCTGTATGTGGGGTGAGCCTGACTACATCTGTTAGGTCTAAGGGTTACAAATTATCATTTATATTTATATGCCATTTGTATATTGTCATTTATTTATTCTATGGGCTAATGGGTATGGGTAACTTACATTAATCTATGTAATATGATTATGTCACATTTCTATGCCCATGGGAAATCCAAATAGGATCTGTGCCTTAGCTCACAGCAAATGTAGTATAATGTCTCCCATCTCCTTAAAGGGGAAACACCTCTTCCCAAAGCGCTATCCATGCCAGTATTAACTGCATATACAGAAATTTAGGCAACTGACAAATTGTTATCAGATACTTGGACTTATAATGCAGAGAGGTACAGACGGGACATAAATAAAATAAATATCACTGGCTTTGCTTGAGTAGGTAGCAGGAGGGAAAGACCTGCTCATCACCTGCTCCTTCCTCTGTGAGCTGGGTGGGAACTTAAGACTAGTAGCTAGTTCCAAAGTTCAGAGGGAATTAAGTGGCATTTGAGCTAACCACCAGCAGTCTTGACAATTAAAACTTCACTAATGTGTCAGTTAGCCCTTATTTTTTTCTGCACATCAGTTCTGATATCCACTATCTTACAATTGCACTCAGCCAGAGTCCTCAAGGAAGAGATGGGCAGGGAAGTAGGTAACCAAAGATTAGACATAAATGTTCAACCCTGCCTATGACTCTTAACCCACATGGAGTGCAAGATAGAATCCCTTTCAGTTTCTTTGTACAAATTTGAATAAGTTTGTTTTTTTTTTTGTTTTTTTTTTTTAATGTGACCAAACTGGTAAATTCTGGGACAGAGTCGATATGATTAATTTCAGAACTGATATCTCTATGACAACCCCTTAATTGGTATTGGCTTGGGAGCAAAAGAGTTACAATTTATTCACTCATTTATTGGAGGGTTAATCTCATTTCTTCCTCGCTGTATAATCTTATAAATCAATAGATCACCTCAAAAGCAATCGGTTGTTTGTTCAGTAATCTGTGGAAATGGCCTGCACTCTTTGCACTACCCTATATAAAAGAAGGGAGCAGCAATGGCTTGCTATCTTCTTGAAACTCTGCCAACTATAGGCATCAAGGGAATTTGCCATCCAACCCCTGACCTTAGGCCACCCTTAGCTGTCAGAATGGGGAACAGAATACCAAATAAACCAGGGAAACAATAAGGAACCGCTCATAAAAAATCAGTTTAGAATGTTTAGTTAAAATAAATGCTATCTATTTTTTTTATTACTGGAAATTACAAGACCTTCGTTGGAAAAGGAAAACAAAAAAGAAAAGAGGAATTAAAGAAAAAGCAGGGAAAACAAGGGAGGTTAAGAGAAAGAGATTAAAAAACTGCCCATCTTTCTCCTAAACAAGGCTAGATTAAGGGGCAGAGAGGGAAAGATAACAAGATAATGTTAAGGAAGGGAATCTAAGGAAGGAGAAAACATTCTATAAATATAACAAAAAAAATATTTGTCTTAGCTGATGAGATCACTGCACATGATCTCATGATAGGAATCTTTTTGTTGCTTTCTTAATGGTGACTTGGAAGAGAGCAGAAACAAGAAGATTCTCAATTGATTTCTAACACACCATTCCATTTTTAACAATATGCAGCCCAAATCATTGAGAGTTAATATTGTCATCCTAGACACCGGCCCTCTAGGCCGCCCCAACCCCATTGGATGCTTTCTTATTTCATCTTCTGGAGGAGTTGGGACAGTTTAAGATGGAAGTGACAAATAGCCCTGAGGCTAGGGTGGAAGGAAAAAGGTAGATGGAAAAGTCACTCACCAGAGAGGAGAAAGAGCTGGAATGGTTTCCTCTGCAGGATATTGATCCCATCGCCTCCCCAGCACAAAAAAAGGGAGGGGGGAGAAGGAGACTGTTTATTCATATTATAGAGAAGAAATATAACACAGGTCGAGGGACCCCAAAGAACTTGCTGTTTGGTTGGGAAAATGGGTCTTTCACATTTGAAACTATACTGGCAATAAGTACCACAGAGCCAATTTATGGTATTGCAAGTCATAAAAGGAAAGATGGTTGGCAGGGGAAGAGACTGGTATTATAAAGGAAAGATTTCTAGAAGTGGGCTTAAACTTTGCCTTGGAAAATGGATTGTAAGATCCCAATTTTCTCAGGATCATGTGACTAGGAGCCACCATCTTCTGTTTTCTATAAAAGATTTTCCTTCTAATTGGGTGGTCAAGTCATTCTTCTTTTCCCTAAAATCTAGTGCACCTAGAACAATAGTTCTCAAACTTTATCTTTTCTTCTTTTCTTTTTGCTAATGGGACTATCTTCTTTGCCATGAAGAATCATGGAATCATGGACATTTAGAATGGTTTAAAAAAAAAAAAAAAAAAAAAGGAGTCTCAGGAAATAAGACCTCCAGACATGGGCCTTGACTTTTGAATTTATCTGCCTCTCCTCTTTCCCTATTTTCTCACCTTCTTTACTTCATCAAGGCTCATCGCATCATTTATTAGGACTACAATTTTGGCCTTCCCAACACCAAACTTGGAAGAGCTGGCAGGAAACTTTAGCTGTGGGTAACAGCCAAGGAATGTGGAAATCTGAGTGTGGGGAGGAAGAATATAAGAGAAAAAAGGGAGGGCCAGTGAAATTAAACTTTGCAACAGATAAAGACTTATAACCACGTGTAATTCAGAAAGGTTTTTCGGGGGGGGGGGGGTTGTTTGTTTTTGGAGCTCTGATGGCTCATAATGTAAATTACAAATGCAAAAAGAATTAAATTTATGGCCAACACAGATAACTTATAATATGAAATTTTAAATGGAACTATGGGGAGCAAAATTTTGTGGCAGAGTTAGAGAATAACTGCAGCCAATTAGGGTTCACTGAATGCCCTTCAAGAACCAATGATCTTGTTTCTTTGCACTCTTATACTTGTAAGAAATCCAAATTTTGTACAAATGATAAAGAATAACTGATTTCCCTTCTTGGTCTGACTAGACGGATCCATAAGCAGCAGCAAAAGCATTATTTTTTTGAAACTTTAAAATTGGAGATGATATTTGCATCTAAATTGAGGGGGGAGATTGTGCTGTAAGAGGTACCTATGAAGTAGTGGGAAAGACTTTGGACTAGCAAACAGGATACTGGGTACTAGATCTTGCTCTTCCTCTACTTTGATGCATTATCCTGAGGAAGTCAACCACCCTCTGTAGGTCTAATTTTCCTCCTCTGGACCTAGTTTTTCATACCTGCAAATTAAGATGATTGAATTAAACATTCTGTAAGATATCTTCCATCTCTGCTATTTTATGCACACTAGTATATTTGGCTGGTTTATACCTTCTTAAAACAACCTTAACCAGCATCTAGAGTAAACTATAGGTTGGAAAATTTCTGGTAAAGCCAGAAATATTTCTGGTCCATCAGAAAAGAGAGCTCTCTCAGAATCTTAGGATTTTTCATAAAGCCTTCTTTCTTCTGATAGGTCAACATATGTCCCTATAAGTCAGTTGAATATCTTAGTGCTCAATGTCTCCCTTACTAACATTTGCTGACAACAGTGGAAAAGAAACATTAGGGTCCTCATTACTTTCAATAAGGCCCTAGCTGTCAAGACTAAGGAAGATTGTATATGGAGAAGAGTTCTAAGTCCCTGGCAGGATGAGTAGGGATAAAGCCCTTGTTGGTACTGGCAAAGTTATTTTTGAAACTGGAATTTCTTGTAAGACTGCTTCCCAAAGAAGCATCTTGCCTTCTTCTCCCTGCCCTTCCCCCTAGTTATGGCTTCCTGCCACTACCCTAAATTACTTCAGTCCTTCTGGGAGAGCAAAATTCTTTATCGTAATCTCCCTTCTCTTTACTCTGCATTCTTGTATCTGGAGAGGTAGAACTAAGATAGATTGGGGGAAATTATAAAAGAGCTTTTCTACAAGTGTTGGGACATTTCCTCCCTGCCATATTTCAAGATTGTAAATTAGGAAACAAAATGTCTCTACTACATTTAACATACTCTACAACTCATTTCTTCAGAATACTGGGATGACAAAGCACCCAGCTTCCTAAACTGATTTGTGACCCCATATGGGATTTTGTAACTGAATGTGGGGATCACGATTATGACATTTATTTATTAATTATGACATTATCAGCAAATGTTGGATTTGTATACCTATGTTATATACCTACATACCCAGTCATGTAAAAATTTCTTGGACAAAAAGGAGTCACATGAAATGATTCAGGTTAGTTCCAATGATCTTGTGATGAAGAGAGCCATCTACACCCAGAGAGAGGACTGTGGGAACAGAGCATTTTCATTCTTTTTGTTGTTGTTTGCTTGCATTTTGTTTTTTCACATTTTTTTTCCTTTTTGATCTGATTTTTCTTGTGCAGCAAAATAATTATATAAATGTGTGTATATATACATATATATATATATTGAATTTAACATATATTTTAACACGTTTAACATATTTTGGATTACTTGACTTCTTGGGGGGGAAGGGAGAAGGAGGGGAAAATTTGGAACATAAGGTTTTATAAGGGTCAATGTTGAAAAAGTATCCATTGAAGCACACTACCAATTTACTCCAGGCATGCTGAGGACATAGGTATCGAGGACAGGCACGAGTGCCCCAGATTTCCCACATGGAACTGTAGCATCTGTTCTCTAGACAATTCCCTTTTTCTTCCATTCCACAAGTTTGATTCCTTTTGTGAACATTTATGACTTTACACTCTTGGGAGGTGGTAGCAAGAAGCAGAAAGAATTCACCAAATGGCAACGAAGGACTGGTCATCATATCTAGCAGGTTCAAGGCAAGTTATTCAAGGCAAGAGCACAGAGTGGATAAGACTGGACAGTCAGGGCAAGCAATAAGTTAGAGGAAGAGAAGTACAATAATATGTAGTCAAAGGTTCTTGAGATAAAAATAATAAAAGTCCTTTATGGAGAAGAACTCTTTATATGGACATTTTTTCTTTGAGGAAAAACTTCCCCTTCTCTTCCCCCCCGCCTAAAAAAAATTGATATTTCAAGATGCAAAAAATATTGTGTAAAAATCCTTCATGTTGGATTTCATGAAGTGAAATAATATGAGCTAATGGTTAGAGTACATAATCACCTTAGATTAGTGTTCTAGTTTTGCTCTTGATTCTCTGTGTGAGCTCAGGCAAAGTGTTTTCCTACCGTATGACAATACTCAACTGCTTCACTGATAAATACATCATGGGGAGCTGGTATTTATACAAACTGAAGACCTAGATTGAGAGGCACTGCACAGAACAAATGTCTTATTGTTTATTTATCTTATATATCTTATTTGTTTTTAATATCTTCATGTTAGTTACCTTATCTATACTTTATCTTCAAATAATTCAATACAAAATCTTACTATATAGATAGAATATGTTCCAACTTGTGGAAGTGAACTAGCTTTTCATGAAACATTTTTGATATGGTACTATTTTTACCATGAAGAGCAATAACAATTGAGTGGTAACTCTCACTTGTGTAATATTTTAAAGGATAATAAAAGTATATAGGTTTGTCCAAAAGGAACAGAGTCTATTAGAGCTCATGATTACTCATGTCATTAAAATAACTGAACTAAGGAAGATCTTTTTCAACACTCCCATTTGGTATTTTGTTTTGATCAGTGATTTATCTTTTCTTTCATAATGTTCTAACTTGTTGCTTAATTTTGATCAACTACAACACATTTTCATTTTTAATAATAGTTTTTTTTTATTTTCAAAATACATGCAAAGATAGTTTTCAACATTCACCCTTGCAAAACCTTGTGTTGCAAAATTTTCTCCCTCCTTTCCTTTCTACCCCCTCTCCTAGATAGCAACTAATTCAATATAAATTAAAAGTGAAATTCTATACATATTCTCACATTTTACCATGCTGCACAAGAATGAGGGAAAAAAGCAAGCAAACAGCAACAAAAAAGGGAAAATACTGTGTTGTGATCCACATTCAGTCCCCTTGGACTTCTTTCTAGATGCAGATGGCTCTCTCCATCACCTCTATTAGAATTGGCCCAAATCATCTCATTTTTGAAAAGAGCCATGACCCTCAGAGTTGCTCATTACATAATCTTGTTGTTGCCTATAGCACATTTTTAAAGGATGTTAAGGTGAACCTTTAAAATGATTCATTTAAAGATAATTGTATAAATATGTATACATATATTGTATTTAACATACACTTTAACGTGTTTAACATATATGGGACTGCCTGCCATCTGAGGAGGGGGTGGAGGGAAGGAGGGGAAAAGTTGAAACAGAAGTGTTTGCAAAGGTCAATATTGAAAAATTACCGATGTATATTTTTTGTCAATAAAATGTTATAATAATGAAAAAATTATTTGCTTATTATTCTACTGTCTTGAAATGAGGTCTCTATTTCAACTTAATCAGTCAGCATTTCAATTTATTTGTTGATTCCACAATAGCATATTGAAATAAAACTAATCCTGAGAGAGATTATATCCAAAAACTTAGGTATCTTTCTGCAACTTATATCTATAATCTTTCTGTCAGGAGGTAGGTTGACATGTTTCATCAAAGGTCCTTGTGTCATAGGTAGTTCCATCAATTAGAGATCTTTACTCTTTCAAAGTCATTTCTCATTCTAGTATTTCTGTCCTTATGTAAAATATTCCCTTGGTTGTGATAACTTCATTCTGTATCATCAGGAATGAAAACCTTTCTTTAGTCATTGTTCATGGTACAATAATATTCCATTATATTCGTATACCACAATTTGTTCAGTCATTCCATTTTTCAGTTGATAAAGAAGCAAAGACACAACCTTAGATTTTTGTGCTTTGTTTTTTTTCTCTTCCTCCTTCCCCCCATTCTCTCTTTAATCTCTCCTTTAAGAATAGAAAGTTTATTTTGTTTGCAATTCTTCCTTTCCCAGTATTATCCTCCTTCTTCAGCATTGTACCCTCCCCATTTGTTTCCTTGTTGAGTTTGATATATTCCTGAAACAAATTGTTTGTGTATATATATGTTCAATCCTTATTTGTCTATTTAAGGTAAGGGTGAATATTATCTAATGCCTGCTCCTTCCTTCTTCATATTTGTGTACTTTTCTTCTCATGTATCCAATTATTAGAAATAAATTATAATTTATATCTTTGGGTTTTGTAAGTTATTGTTATCATAGCACTTACTTCAGTATCAGAGGGAGCTGTGATTTTATTAGTATGGATAATTCTTCTCTAGATGACTTAATAGGTGATCTTTGAGAATTACTATGGCCCAAATAATTCCTCTTCTGTGGCCACCCTATGAATCTCTGATAGGTTATTTATACTATTTTTTGAACAATGATGTTTCTGGCCCATACTCAAAAGTTTTTTTGGAGTTTTTTTTTTGTTTTGTTTTTGGGTTTTTTTTAATCTCTGGTAGAACCTGACAGGGATTGTTTCTATTACTAAAGCAAAAAACTATTTTTTTATATGTTAGTTGAAGCATAACATGCTTCATTTCATTATTGCCCTGAATGAGATCTATAGCACACAGTACTACTAGTATCATTTATTCCTAACTTCTTTATTTCCAAAGTACTTTCTAATCAATTATTTTATTCCATCCTTTTGTCATTCCTATGACATTAAACATGGAGGTAAAGAAATAAACCCATTTCATAAATGGGAAAACTAAGGCCCAGACAAGTAAAATGGCTGAAAAACTGAAAGTTCATATTGGATCCAGAAGCAGTTCATCTTTTCTCCCAAAATGACAGAACTTGAGAAGAAAGGCCATTTAGAGCAAGAGGTTTGGGTAAGAATAATGGAGGAATTCAGTGATGCTATTTTGACAGCAAAGGAAAAGGAGAGGAAGGAGCAAACCAGTGGATGGATGGAGTAAAACCCAGCCAGAAGAGGGAGAAATTGTGTAAAGAAATAGAAAAGGAATGCCTATAGTATCTTTGAAGAGCCATTATAGGGACTCCCTTGTACATTTCCTTCTCACGTCAACATGAATCTAAAAATTGTGATGACCATAGCCCTCTAGGGTTCTATAATATTATCAAGTAATAATATAGAATAAAATTGCCTATAATCAACCCTAGGGATCAATAATTCATGTTTATATGGAGTTTTGTTGTTTCTAATCACTTTTCTCACAACAACCCTGAAGGGTGGGTGATACAAATATTACTATTCCACTTTAATAGATTTGGAAATCAAGGCCCATAAAAGTTAAGCGGCTTGGCAACAATAATACAACAAAGTCACAGAGCTGGGACTTCCACCTACATCATCTGACTCCAAATCATATTGTTCTTTCCACTCCAGCATCCTGCCTCTATCCCAAACGTCTGCCATATATAGCGGGCACTGCCAACTGAGTTATATTCCCAGAAGTAAAAAAAAAAAAAAAAAAGGAACAAATTTGTTTCTCAGGCTCTGCCACTTCACATTTAGGAGTGTGGGAGATAGGAGGAGAAGGATGTCATTTCCATCTCCCACGTTAAGATGCTGACCCCGACAGTGGGACCAGTAATCTCTAAAACATCTCTCTATTATTTTTCTGTGATGCAGCTGGGGACGGAGGATCCTGGCAGCTGGATCTAATGTTTTGGTCTTTTGTTTCCCTGCACTTTTCTCTTGGCACAATTTACAAGCTTTCACTGTTGTGCTTTGAGAATCACATGGTAAGATCTTTGCATAGCTGCCTGGGGGAAAAAAGAGAGGAAAAAAAAATGTGCACCTCCCACTCTATCCTTACCATATGTGAAGCTAAAAATTATGATTGTCATCACTGGAAATCCAACAAAACACTGCCTCTCTGACCCTTAACCTCACTTACATAATCACTCCTTTACCCTCTTTCTAGACTATCCACACACAAACCATCAACTTGTCCTCTGCCCACATTTGTGCATTTACACACACACACACACACACACACACACACACACACACACACACACACACTCATGATCACTAAGTAAATGGAGAAAAATTTAGTCAACCTAGTTGTTTGATTCATGTGGTACCAAACAAAAGGTTTTCATGTTTATTTATTTTTCTCCCCACTGAATTAATTATGCTTTTAGAGCATGGTGTAGACATTATGGTCCACATCACTCTTTTCTTTCTCACACTACCCTAAGGCTTAATAAACTCATTCTTCAATTCCTCTCTCCACATATATTTGCATCTTACATTGTCTTGTTTCTTATTACTGAAAGAAAAGACCTTCTGCTCTTCTTTTCTCTTTGAATAGATGTATATGATCTGACTTAACATAGTCATGGATCTTTTTTAAAATCACCCTCCACACCCTTCTATCCTTCACTTTCTAAAATACTAAGTGTCTCTACCTTTTCCTCTGACTGCCACCTGGTATTGCTCTCTATTTAAATGTACTTATATAATCTGCTTTCAGAGTCATTCCAAATGGACTCCAATAACTCATGTGATCAACATCAATGTGAACATAAAATGCATCTTTTTGTACTATAAAATATAATCATAGACTCATAAGTTTGAAGATTTGAAAGGGATGTCAATTTAGTTTGGTTCAACCCATATTTAAAGTATGAATTCTTCCCTCTACAACAAGGGAGATTGATTTTTGGACAAACATTTCAAAATTTGCACAATCAAGTGAATATTCACCTAAACAAATCAGAGATCTATAACTGGAGATCATTTTAGTCAACCCTCTTCTTTTAAAGACCTGGATGCTAGAATTAAATGCCTTACCTAAAGACACACAAGCACTGCCACTCCTCAGAATATGTTTAAAATTGCCTTTAAAGCCTACATCACATTCTTTTTTATATCCTCAATAGAGGAAAATCTTCATACTCTGATGACTTGATTTTTTTTTTTAAACAAAAGCAAAGTTATTTGGAGCCATGCCCAGTGAACCAGATCTGAATAGACAATACTGCTCTTAGTTGAAAAAAATGAGCTAGGACTATAAACCTATTAGACTAAGCTTTTTGTGTTGTGAATGTAGCCCTTTGACCCCTGGTCAGTGAGAGTTGCCAAGGAGATTCAGGATGGTGGAAGTATAGAGGAAAACACAAAAATAAAGCTCTTGGAATTTAAAAGAGGGAATCCTGGAAGTCAGACAACATATAGAGTAAGAATCCATTTTCTTGGTTCATTGTGAAGCAGGGAGTTGTGTCCTGCCTTGGGTATCCTCTTTCCAATAGTCCTCTCTAGTCCTTTGCAATCCGCCTGGATAATGTTGACATTATACAGTAGGAACTAAGGTTATTATGAGCTCATTGGATAGGATAAAAAAACACATTGAGCCCTGATGCTCCTTTGTTCCCTTCTCCATTTCTATGAAAGATTATTTTTACTAATAATAATTCAAACTATCCACTTTTTTCCTACCCTTTAGGGAAAGTCTTTTCAAATGATCACTTTATGTGTTTGTTGATTACTGATTTAATTTGTGTACCTTGTAAGGTTTCCATAGAACTTAAGAGCTGGGAGGCATTTTTGGAGAACACCTATTATCAGTTCTTCATTTTGCAGATGAGGAAACCAAATCCCAGAACTTCTCTAATGTCTTGAGGTCTTACTTAATGTCAGTAGTGTGAGTCAAGAGGAGAACAAGGAAAGAACTCAAATCTTTTGACACTGGTTCAGAATTCATCTCTGTCAGTCCAAGAGTTGCATCTCTTAGGCCATTTTGAGGGGGGGAAGGATTAAATACACTCTCCAGGATCTCTCCAGTTTAATGATGATAAGAGATATCATAAAATAGATTCAGATACCCAGTTACAGCCTAAGGGACAAATATCACTCAAAGCTGTTTTTGTTTGACACTTGAATTAAGGATAGATTTCATATTTTAAAATATATTAAAACATTATTTTAAAATATAAAAACCATTCTTAACTCATGGGCCATAAGAAAAAGGCAAAGGCTGGAGTTTGTTGACCCTTACCCAAGATCATTCTTTTCCTTATCTTTCTAACCCTTCCCCTTCCCATAACTTAGAACACACATCCTCCCTGACACTTTCCTTTCTCATCTCTTTCCCAACATCTCTTTTCACAAGCAAGGTTAGCATCTATTTTCAAGTCATCGTGGAAAAAACACAATTGTTAAGTCACAGCTTGTGATGAGTTATACAGAATCATCCTTGAAAAACTTAATGAATAAGCTTAGATAAAAGGTAACCAAACCCTTTATTGTACAATGACTGAAAATAAACATGAAACATCAATAAGAAAAGTGAAGTAGGATGTGGTGAAGTGTGGTAAGAGTTGGTATTGGATCTCATATTGGGCAGACTGAGGAATAATGTAGCAAAGGAAACTAATAAAAATGTCTTAGATCAATTCAGAAATAAGGTCAGCTTTATACACAGGCAGAGTAGTCACCTAACTATGTCAGGATTTGAAAGGACACAGAGAAGACTCTCACACAAAAAATAAAAATGGAAGAAAGGTTTCAGCATAAAAATAAAACTAAAAAGGCCCTGAAAAGGCAAAGGGGAATGTTGATCTGTGTCAAGTGGTTAGAGAGTAAAAAAACAATCTGACAGAGGAGAAAGGGAAAGAGGATTTAATTTAGACTTAAGATTCCCTTCTCAGATGTAGGAGACAATAATATACACGCAGTATTCTACCTCCTCTTTCCATAACTTTGTAAGGCTCTCCCCCATGCCTAGAATACATTCACTAATTATCTTTGGTTGTTTAACCCAAAGTACTTAAGCTCCACAGGCCTCCAATGTGAAGTCTTTCCCAAAAGTACACATTCCTGGGCCCTGAAGCAATCTTATATCTACTTTGTCCATTTTTCATATACACTTGTATCTATACATCTTGACTCCCTCCTTCCCTAGTAGACAGTTAGCTCCTGGGGATTATTTCATTTTTTTGTATTCACATGCACAATGCCTTGAAAAATACCTAGCACTTAATAGATGCTTAAGAAATGTTTATTGATGGATTATTTGAGGACAGGGACTGTTTCATTATAATTGTTTATTAAACATTGCTCCAGACATTGTGCTAAGTGCTTTACTAAAATTATCTTATTTGATCTTTTCAATAACCATGGGAGTCAGATGGTGATACTATCCCTATTTTGTGGCTGAGGAAAAGGAAGCAAAAAGAGATATTAAGGGACTTGTTCAGGAGCTCTCAGTTAAAAAGCTTTGGAGACCACATACAAACTTGAGTCTTCCTTACTCCAGGTTCAATGCTCTGCGCTATGTAGTTGTTCCTAGCACACAGCATGTTACATATCACACAGTGAGAGCTTAATAAATGTTTTTGATTGATGACTTGGGTATGTGCAGATTATAACATAAAAATAAATGGTTGTATATACTTTAACATATTTAACATGCACTGGACTACCTGACATCTAGGGGAGGGGGTGGAGAGGAGGGAAAAAGTTGGAACAGAAGATTTTGCAAGGGTCAGTGTCGAAAAATTACCCATGCATATATCTTGTAAATAAAAAGCCATAATAAAAAATAAAATGTTATTATCAAAGAAATATATGATAGAAAAAGGAGGTGAGTGAGTAATGATGTGGTTAAAACAAGGGATAACAATAGAGCATTGTGTTCCAGTGTATCTTTAAGATGTTAAGAGATATCAAGAGAGGTCTGCAGCATACAGGGTGGATCTCTTTTAGCAAATTTATGGGAGGACATAGATGCAGTTTTATGGTATGGGACTCCATTGATGGATGGGATTCAGTTTGCATCATTGAAGAAAATCTCCACATTAATAAGGTCACATATTCATTTATATGTTAGTTTGCAATTCCTACATGTTAGCTTAGCATAATACATTTGTTGTTCAGTTTCCTGCCTGACTCTTCATGACCCCATTTGGGATTTTCTTGGCACAGATACTGAAGTGGTTTGCCATTTCCTTCTGTAGCTCATTTTATACATGAGGAAACTAAAGCAAATAGGATTAAGTGACTTCCCCAGTGTCACACAGCTAATAAGTCTGAAGCCATATTTGAATTCAAGAAGATAAATCTTCTTGTCTCCAGACCTAGCATTCTATTCATTGTACCACCTAACTGCCCTTATCTGGCACACATTAAGTACTTAATAAATATTTATTGAATTGAATTAAATATGACAATTTTTGAGCCAAATAAAATTTGAGAGAAAATACAAAATTTTTGAAGATATTATTTGAAGGGTGCAGATTAGTGAAAAGATAAAGCAGAAGTTGGATCAGAAAAAGGCACTAAACTAGTGGACCAATAAGAACCTACCTCACATTGAATGCTACCTGAGGCAGCTATATCGCTTCCAATTATAATTATTTTTTTCCTTTCCTTATGCTTCTTATTATTTCCTTTCTTTGTTTCTCATTTCAAATATTATTCTTTTTTCTTCTCTCCATTCACCTCTTCCAGTTTTCTTTTCTCTTTTGCTTTGGTTCTATCTCCCAATTCCACCTCCCAATTATCTCACTGATGATACTAACCCTGAGGAGACCACTAACTCTCATCCTCTCTCTCTGGGTATTCAAGTGTCCTCTCTTGTAAAAAGGGCCACAGAGAGTCTGACAAAATTACAGAGAGCTCTTTCATCACTTACCTTCCTCCTGAGGACCTTCTCCAGCATCTGAGAGTTTGACTGTGCAAATGCCTTCTAGCTTTATTGTCCAATGTGTTTCTTATCCTAAGTGCTCTACAGAACACACAAATGGGGGTGGGATGGGGGTGTGGGACTGCTTCAGAATTGTACTGAGTTATATACCAGGGTGCTGATTATTTTTTTGAAGCAAGCAATTGAGTGTATGGACAAGCTTTCCAGTCCTGATTGGCATCCAGCCATCTTGGTGACATTACCTCTAATTGCCCTTCTCCTTCCCTTCCTCCCTCCATTCTACTCATGAAATTACTCTGATGAGAATGCTGATGAGCAAGATGCTCCATTAGATACTGTCATTTTTACATCTCCTTGTCTGATTGATTGGGAAGTGGGAAGCCACTGCCTCACAAAGAATGATTTCTCTCAGGAGCATCAGGCAATATAGCTTCTGAGGGGAGACTTATGCCTAAGATGTCTGTGGATAACAGTTTCATTAGAGGGGCAAATTGACCTCTCCTGATACCTAGGGATTTTATAATATTTGGTCCTAAAATGTCCATTTTCCAGGAGTTTCTCCCTAAGGTCCATCTTAATTATGAATACATCTAAACAGTTCTTACATAGAGAAAGAAATCAAATTTACTACTCAGAAGCAGTCCTAGTCAAAAGGCTGGATAAAGGGGAAAACTGATGAGGCAATTAGATAAAAATATTTTAAAATTATCCACTAAGTTCATGTGGCCATGTTCTCCCATTTTCCTAATGAACTCAGACATTTATTGGATGACTTTAGCAATCACAAGGTTACTAATTCACAGTGGTTTCTTCACCTATAAACTAAGTTCTGAGGTATATCAAGGTAGTGATTTGCCCAGAGTCACTTAGCTAGTTAATAGTGGTGCACTCATCTCTCCCTTAGGGACACAAGCTGCATGGTACCTTTATTTCCACATTTAAACTTGCTCCTCTCCTTCCCATTTGGCTATGTCCCTCTCCTTCTTGTTGGTGAAGACGTGTTAATTCCAGAAATACTAACCTGGCATAATGGACAAGCCCAGGTGGAGAAGATTATTGGCGTGTTGATTTATTGCTTCAATCTAAAGAGCCTCACCCAGTATTTTAATGGAATACAACAATGGAGAACATTCACTGGCACAGGAGTATAGGCAATTCTAAATATTATGATTGGTAACTAGTAACTGACCTGATTAAGAACAATGAGAAAGGGCTAGATACCAAAGACTCTGTGGGAAATTCTGAGTACAGGAGTTTAAGGTTCCCATAGACATTTCCCCCATACACACCCCCCTTTTTAACCTAGTCTCCTTTGTATCCAGTAGACTATAGGAACAAAATACAAGTGATCCCAGACTCACCCTTCATTTAGAAACAAGAATTCATATGAGCCAAATCTCTCCCAGACCAGAGATTACACCTTGAAAAAGCACTTACTTAGAATCTAATTATATATGCTAGTGCAAAAAATGATTTAGTCACCCACAGTCTCAACCCTCTGAGGGAGTGGTTTTTAACTAAAAACCAGGTCACTAAACCATAGACATAAAGATCTCTACAAACCACATATTGACTTAGAAAACCACATCTTAATATTTCTAGTTTCTATTATATTTTTAGTTATTTTGTTAAATATTTCCCAATAAATTTAAGCTGGTTGGGGCTTCGCTGGAAAGTGTTGCAAACTGCAATGCTAGCTGTGTTTGACACCTCTGTTCTGAGGTATCAATTCTCAGTCCTAGCATTGTAACAATGTAAAATATTTTTACTTATACCAAAGATTTTTTTAAAATTTTGCCCTATATTCTCAGTATAAAACTAATTGACATTCTGTTTTATTTAACAAATATATATAAATTAAAAACAGAAATAGATACAAACTAATATAAATTAATACAAATATGAATAAATAAAATAATTAAAATAAAGCAGCATAAATATAAATACAGAAAGGTAATGTGAGAGTAGTGAGAGAGCTACTCTTGGAGCCAAGAAAACCTATATTCAAATCCTGTCTCTGATTAATGACCTTAGACAAATCATTTAACGTTTTAATGCTATAGGCACTTCGTTAAGACTATAAGTAAGTTACAGAGGAGATGCCAACCTGGTAAAGAGAATGTCTTCATTCGTAAGTTCTCTATCCCAGTAAAATTACCAGTTTAACCCCATCCCTATAAAATATATAACACATAAATTTGTAATATGTTTAATAATTATAAATTTACATGGTGATTTAAAGATTATGGGGAACTTTCCTCACAATAACCCTGTAGGGTAGGTAGTGAGAACATTATCCCCATTTTACAGATGAATAACATATATTAAATGATGGTATTTTGTGAGTTACAAGGAATTTCACAGTTTATAGAGAGATCAGGAAGGTGTGGTGATGGTAGACAAGTCTGTTACCTTCACAATGCCCTAAGCAACTCAATAAGATTTTAAATTACATACAAATGCCAGTCTGCTTAAATGGAGGGAGTTGCCACACTAGGGAGTTCTCTATACAAATGAAACCACAAGTCTATATATCCCTTTGCTTTCCCTTCCCCAAATGTGTGCTATATAGAATATTTAGATCTTATAAATGTATATGCTATTTTGGTAAAATGTATGTGTGTGTGTATATACATATATATATATATATATATATATATATTTATTTATTTATTTATATACATACATTATATGCATTATTATATATGTACATATATATATTACACGATACACTATATAATATATATAAAATATATATGCCATATTTATAATATATTTATATTTGCTTATAAATGTATATGCTATACATCATTTTGAGGAGACTGGGGTAGGAGTATTGCTAAATCAAACAGAAACAGATAGCATGTCCTAATTCTGAAAAAGATTATGAGTCACTCTCTAAAACTTTACAACCGGTCACACACATATTGTGTGTGTACTGAAAGCAGGGCACTGTATTAGGTACTCTGAAGAGTAATACATGGAAAATTAGTATCTCTGCTCTTAAGCCTTTTATTATCTAAAGCAAAAACACACTTTGGGAAAACGGAAAACTCATACTGTGCAAAGAAAAGAAAACATAAGCAAGTACAAATAGACTTGAGTGGTAGATCTACTACTTCCAATGCCCAAGTTCTGGTTGTAGAAAATAAGGTTTTGTTTAGTTTTATAGATAAAATGTAAAGGCTAGAACCATGCCTAAGACCAGATATAATTGAATTTCTACTTCCAATCAGAAAAAGACTATGATTAAAGGCAATTAAGGAGGATATAAAAGAATGTAGCAGGTACTCTTTGTGTTTCCTCACTTAATTGCCATCCCTGGTGATCATATGGCAACTTAGCAATCCAAAAAGCTTAAAGATTGGAAATGAAGAGGAATACTCATAAAGGAAAAAAGATAAGATAACGCCAGGTGCTTAAGAAAATATAAGGGAGGAGCAGCTAGATGGTACTGTGGATAAGAGCAGCAGCCCTGAAGTCAGGAGGATCTGAGTTCAAGTGTGACCTCAGACACTTAACACTTCCTAGCTGTATGACCCTGGGCAAGTCACTTCACCACAACTGCCTCAGGGGAAAAAAAAAGTATGAGAACTATTAAAGGGTAAAGAGAATTGATGGAATGGACTGGTAGATGGTACAAATTAACTAGAGAACTACTGTTAAGAGTAAAGAAAGGAAGTAGAGAGAGTTTTTCTTTAGTCTCAAGACTAAAGAAAGGAAGTTGAGAGAGATGGTTAAAAAAAAAAATTGTTTTTAATTTTTATTTTTAGTCCCCAATTTTTTCCCTATTTTCAGCTTCTCCTCCATTCATTGGAAAGGCCCATAATAAGATGCATGTGAAGTCATGCAAAGCATATATCTGTCTTAGCCATGTTATAAGAAAAGAAAAAGACAAGAAAAATAAAGTGAAAAAAATATATGATTCAGTCCATACAGAGTTAATCAGGTCTCTCTCGGGAGTGAGATAACACTTTTCATTATGCGTCTTTTGGTATTGCTGTGGATCATTGCATTGTTCAGATGAGCTAAGTCTTTCATAATTGATTATAATTATAATATTGCTGTTTCTGTATACACTGGTTTTCCTGGTTCTATTCACTTTACTTTGCATTAGTTCATGCAAGTCTTCCCAGGTTTTTTTGAAACCATTCACTTCATAATTTCTTACAGCACAAGAATAATTCCATCACAATCATATATTACAACTTGTTCAGTCATTCCCTAATTGATTTATATCTCCCTAATTTCCAATTCTTTGCCACCACCAAAAGAACTGCTACAAATATTTTTATACACATGGGTCTTTTATTTTTTCTTTTATCTCTTTGGGATAGAGACCTAATAGCAATATTGCTGGGTCAAAGATTCCATAGCCCTTTCAGCATTGCTTCAAACTGTTTTTCAGTATGGTTGCATCAGTTCACAATTCTACTAACAGTGCCTTAGTGTATCTATTTTTCTATACCCTCTTCAGGATTTGTCATAAGACAATTAAATTATTAAAAGATGATGGTTTGTTGTAAAAAAAAAAATTTTACCAGGTACCTAAGCACAAATCAATTAAAAATCCCAATTAGTATAAAGAGTAAGAAATATAGTACATTGATGCATTGTATATGTTGGGTTCATATTTCTGCCATAGCTAAGTAATTTGCATCTGTGTTCCAAGTGTTAGCTGATCAACTTCCTGAAAAAGCTTAGGAGTGTGAAAGAATAATTTTCCACATTTCAGGTTGATGAGGGAGAATAAAGTATTTCTAAAAGAAACAAAAGTGAGGCTTTAATGGAGAGTGGATCTGATCTTGAAGAAAGACCTGACCCTTGTCAAGAGGTTAGCAAGTATAAGAATTTTTTTTTTTTACCCAGAGGAAAAAGGGGAGGAAAAAGATAACTCTACTTTTAGAGCTTAAAAAAAGATTTAAGGATCTTCCAAAAGATGAGTGAATTGGATACTCTGAGAAGGAAGAAGCTGCCTGTTCTCCAAAAAATATATAATAATAATGATATCAATAACAATAGCTAACATTTCCATAGTGATTTAAGATTTGTAAGGCACTTTACAAATGTTAGTTCATGATCATCACAACCATAATAATCACAACCAGAAATAATACTATTATAGATGAGGTGCCATTTTATAGAAGAGGAAACTCAGGCAGGCAGAGTTTGTGACTTGCCAATTGTCACACAATTAGGAGTGTTTTAAACTCCAGTCTTCCTGATTCCAGGCCTAGTATTCTATCTATTGCACCAGTTAAGTTACAGTTAACTGTTAAGTTACAGACAATCTGAGAAAGAAGAAAATAGTAATAATAGTTGATGAATGTCAGGAGTACTCAAATAGCTATTTGTCAGTCTGATGCAACAAAAAGAGAAGTCTGCTATCTTTCCAGGGCATGTACCCAAGTTATAAAAGAGAACCTTTCAGACCTGCCAAAATGAATGATAATTTCCTACTTCTGATGAGATATGGATATAAATTATACCATCAGAAGGAATCTAAACTGTTGTTGCTCAATTGTTTCCAACTCTTCGTGATCCCTTTTGAGGTTTCTTGGCAAGACACTGATTTGTTTGCCTTCTTCAGCTCATTTTACATATGAGGAAACTGAGGCAAACAAAATTAAATGACTTTTCCAGGATCATACAGCTACTAAGTGTCTGAGGTCAGATTTGAAGTTGGAAAGATAAGTCTCCCTGCCTTCAGGCTCAACACTGTATCCAAAAAATACTTATCTATACCTAAAAATATTTCCCACCATCATCAAGTCTTGTGAAGAAACTGAAGCTCATAAGGACATAAGTTATGTTTTCCTCACCAGTGCCCACTGAAGGAAAGAAATGAAGAGAAAAATTAATCTGGATTTCTGGATCCTGCATTAGAGATAGAGGCAATAAATTATTACAACCTCTAAGAAAGAAGGCTGGTGAGAATTTGCTGTAGATTCTAATCAAAATTACTTTTAAAAAAAAAAAAAAAAAAAAAAGGATGGGAAAAGTAGAAAATTGCTTATTTCCCCCCAAGCTGGAGTTCTAAGAATAGCAGTTGTAACACAGAATTCACTCCAAAAAAAGAGTCAGTAGGAAAACCCAATATCTCAAATGTTTATATCCAAATGCCCAAGACCTGAAGAAGACAGGGAATAGTGAATATCATCTTCTAATTCCTGGAAGCTCTATCTCTCAGTGCATCTGAAAAAGCACTCAAATATAATGAAACAACCTAAAAAATTCAGTATTTTTTGAGATGCATTGGGAGGCAGAGCTTCCAGGTATTCTGACAATTCCACTATTCTCTGTCTTTTTCAGATCTCATCTGAAGTATATGTTCAGACACTGATAAACTAGGGTGTCCCCAGGAGAGCAATCAGGATGGGGAAGGGCTCCAAATCTATATCATGTAGATCAGTTGAAACAAATGGGAACATTTAGTAGAGAACAACAAGGAAGTTTATAATACATGACTTCACATATTTTAAGAACTGCAGCATCGAGTAGGAATAAGAATAGTTCTGTTTAACTACAGAGTACAGAATCAGAAGTAATGGGAAGTTGCAAAGAGGTAAAGTTAAGATTGTCAGAAAAACATCTCAAGTTATCCAAAAGTGAATGGGCTTTCCTTGAAAGGCTTTGAGTACTCCTCTTTCTAGGTCTTCAAACAGAAGCTGGGTATTCATTTGTCAGATATCTCATAGTTGGGATATCTTTTGTGTAAGTGTTGGACTAACTTCTATGGTCCTTTCTGTAATGTCTGGGCTAGCTTTCTGGAGGTCCCCTGGAAGGGTCTTGGTCTCAGCAGGATAGACACCATGAGAATGGTCAAGAATAGAGTCTAACATGTATACATATATTATATTTAATTTATACTTTAACATATTTAACATGTATTGATTAATCTTCCATCTGGGGGAGGAAATAAAAGGTTTTGCAATTGTCAATGATGGAAAATTACTCATGCATAAAATTTTTGTAATAATTAATTAATTAATTAAGATTTTTTAAAAAAGAAAAAAAAAAAAAAGAATACAGTCTAAGATTCAAGATCTGGCAGGAGAGCCACCACAAAGCTGGTCAAAGATAGAATGTCTGTGGCTGACTTTGTCCTAAGTTTAAATACCCTATTACAATGACATCATCTGTAGAACCATTACATCACCATGCTAAACATTAAGTATATGTAAACTAGATAACATTGTCTCATCAATTCTACTGAGTTAACACCTTGTTTCAAGTATACTTCTCCAGAGTTCTATCTCTCTACACTTTTCTAATTCTCAAATTCTGTGATTGTTTAATATTTTTACAATTGATTATTTTTCAAACTATGATTGTTTAATATTTATATAATCAATTATTTTTCAAACTTATATAAAAGGGTTTTGGTATACACTCAGATCACCTAAGGTAAGACTCATGCAGAAACTTCCAGAGAACTGTTTCTATTGAAGAAGGAACTTTGGGGCAGCTAGGTGGCACCGTGGATAGAGCACCAGCCTTGAATTCAGGAGGACCCGAGTTCAAATTTGGTCTCACTTAACACTTCCTAGCTGTGTGACTCTGGGCAAGTCACTTAACCCCAGCCTCAGGGGAAAAAAAAAAGAAGAAGGAACTTTTATGTTGATCTAACATATGGACAGCAGCAGTCACTTTCCATTGGCTGCATAGTTGGAACTAGTTACCATTTTTAAAACTACCACGTGGGTACTAAGTGCCTCTCTATCTATCCAATGGTATGCAAGGATGAAGGTCTTATTTACCCACAGCAAGGGCAGGGTGAGCCAAGGGATCCATCATAGAGCCTAGGTTTAAATACCAGCTCTGCCACTTGTAAGTGTGACCCTGAGTATGTCACTGAACCTGTGTTGACTTCAGTTTTCTCATCTGTAAAATGAGGAGATTATTAACCTTATTCACTTTTGAGGTCACTTCTAGCTCTTGAACTATTAGTTAATAAGTGTCAACAAGTGCTAAACTTCTGGCTACAAGTCTAGTAACTTCTCCATCATTTTATGATTCTTCTGCAAATGACAAAATCAAGAGTAGAAATTATCCTGATAGGCTAGAAAGTTGAAACTGAATGAAACATACAAGTAAACAGTAAACAGATGACTGTAAAATCCTGTATTTAGTGTAAAGTGACTTATATATCCTCTCCCCACTTTCTGTCCCCTCTTGCAGGGTTATCCAGTACTCTTAAGGGGAGCTGTGTCTCATCTCTGCCACTGGCTCCACCCCCCAGCCACTGATTGTGTTCCCCCAATTTTAGAATTCTAAGACCGTGAGTTCCATTTATCCATATAACAATCAGATTAGCTTTTACAAAGAACTATTTACTTCAAAACTATAACAAGAACAGATCTACAGATTTCTCCCTCAGCACCTCAGGGGAATAATGCCCCCTTATCACCTTAGTCTTTGAACCTGGCAGGCCCAATTGGCAATATTATAAGAGGGCAGGCTCCTTGAGATTGCCTTTGTGACTTTGATCTTCAAAGACCCCATTAGTTATTCCAATATTTACTCCTGGAAAAACTTCTGGGTAAAATGCCTGCTTGAATGGAAAGTAGATCATCAGCTTGAACATTTTTACTTTGATAAAAATTCTGAAGTTCACAACAATTTGAATAATGATCAATTAACCCAATAAAAATATAGTAAGTAGCTTCTCCTCCTCATTTGTGTGCAACAAGTCAACCAGAAACTCAAAAAGAATAGGAAAGGGGACTCACCAGCAAAATTATCCCCCATCCCAGTACAGAGCCTGTAAGGCTTTGTGTCTGGAGACAGCAAGAATAGAGGACTCTAAAGTCCCCAGAGTTGTGAGAAAGTTATAGGATAGAGACCTTGGAAAATGTCAGATAAGTGGAAGTACTTCATTACCCAGACCAGGATACCCTATGTCTAGGGTTCCCTAGATTCTCTCTTGAGATACCATAAAGGTCCCTAAAGATCCTACATTCTGAAACTCAAAGATTCAGGCAGCCCAGCCCTAGGAGGCAGAGGTCAACACAGCAACCCAGTGAACCTAAAGTATAACTAACCAGGGCCAACCAACCCATCCATAAATTCAATAGATGGTACAGACAGATCCGCAGAGACCCCAAGTCTGAATCTGGAAAGATGAGTAAATCAAAGAAAACATTGACCAGTGGCAAAAACTATTATAAACCTGAGGATACCCCAAAAAAGGAGAGATTAGCTCATTAACTGTAAACTCAAAGATTCAGAGGAAAAATTAAATGGATTTTCTACTAGAACTACAAGAATATTTAGAAGAAATGAAACAAGATATTTAAAAACTGAAATAAAATATGTAGAGGAAGTAACTTGAAAGAAAAAGTGATTAACTTTATAGAAATAGAAAACCTGAAAACCAGACAAGAAGAAATAGAAATGATTAGCTCCATCGGATAGCAAGAAATATTAGAACAACATTTTTTTAAAAATGAAAAAAAAGTAAATATAATATATCTGTTATATGTTTTTAAATGACTTGAAAAACAGGTCAAAGAAAGATAATATAATAATCACTGGATTCCCTGAAAACCGCAACCAGTATTTTTTCTGTTCTATTAAAGACTATTTCACTCTTATCTCATCAATTTACTGTCATAGAAGTTTAAAGAAGTGTTAAACCTCCTTACTTTTAAAGATAAGAAAACCTTGTGATTTGGACAGGAAAGATAATGTTCAAGAGGACTACCGATAATTCCATGTTCACTTTGATGATGCTAGAAGAAGGGCTTAAGGGTGAAGTTTACCAAAATAAATGCATATTGGACGTCAGTGTGAAGAAAATTCTTCTTGCACTATTTATCTGCCCTTCTATAACCATAACATCATCATCATCATGCATAACTTAGAACTTTGCAGTTCCAGGAAAACTTTAGTCATATTCATTAATTCCTAAGGAGCTGAAACAACATGACTAAAGTACATTAGCCAATATAAGACTCCACTTACTGGATTATTTAGGTAAGGAAAAGACTACACTTCTCTCTTTACCTTCTAGAATTTGCCTATAGTTGTTTTTCCCATCTTGTTTATGTATTTTTTCTGGTAGATACCTCTGGGAAGCAATAGATATTTTTGAGAGAGCATGCTACCATCTGAGGATGGATAAGGCTGACTGGAGATGGGGAAAATTACTGATGGCTTGGCAACTGCATCCCTCTAAAGTAGTGTGCATAGCTTTATAAGTTCTTGATATTTTCCTTTCTCATTTATTTTTTAAATTAAAGTCCTCTATTTTAACCAAATTGGTATATAAACTATACCTGAAAACATCATATATATTTCTACCTCCACATCTACACTAAAGCATTTTTTTTTTTGCCTGCAATAACCTTCCCCCCTTCTCGACCTGTCCAAATCTTATTCTTCAGAACTAGTTCAAGCCTCATCTTTTCTGACTAGATCTCAGACTCCTGGTTTCCAATCAAATTAATTTCATTAAACTGTGCTGTCCTTTAAAATTATTGGGGAGTAAATTGGGAAAGATCTTATCTATTTATTTCTCACTTTTTTCACATTCTTAAATGTAGTAGAAAACTAAAAACATCATAGTATCACTAGATTATAAATTCATGAGAGCAGAGGTCGTTTTATGTAATCTTTATATTTCTTTCTCCGGTGTAGAAAATATAATATACTGAATGTAATAGACACTTAATAAATATCTATTGAATTACACTGACTCTTGGAAGTATTATCAGGTATTTTATGTGGGTAGTCTTTCCCATTTTTAGCTAATTTTGGAGTTTGGCTGAAATGCTAGAGATCAAAGGGGCAAGATAAAATATAGGTTAGATGGATATATTTGTGTATGTGTATACATACATACACACACACACACACACACACACACACACACACACACACACACATATATATATATATATATATATATATATCTTTTTTGTTTGTTTGTTTTTGCTTTTGTTTTTTTTCCCCCCTGAGGCTGGGGTTAAGTGACTTGCCCAGGGTCACACAGCTAGGAAGTGTTAAGTGTCTGAGACAAATTTGAACTCAGGTCCTCCTGAATTCAAGGCTGGTGCTCTATCCACTGCGCCACCTAGCTGCCCCATATATATCTTTAAAGGTATTTGAAATTGATATAACAACTATATTTAAAGTGTTGATAAATGGATCAGTGTGAAGCTAGAGGGAAGTTAATATTGCCATAACACTGAATGCCCCCTAGCAAATTAGGTGGACTCCCTGGAGGGAGTCCCTTAAGGGATGATATGGACAAGATTTGCAAAAGATGAGCAACTTCAGATAGGTTGTGATTTGCATCATAAGTAGGACCACCAAAGTGAATTAGATCATGAATCCTTTTGAATTTATGAGTGGAATGAAGAAAAATTTCAGGCATTATAGAAGCAGATTCACTCCTTGGACCATAAGGGACTCTAGGATTTGACATCTTCAGGGAGATAGATTTTTTTCCTTTTATTCCCATTTCCTTGATTTCAGGTCTTACCCACATTATTTCTTCCTTATCCTTCAGTTTGTTTGTGAGATACAGTTGTTATGAAAACCACCACCTGGTAGAATGTGAATAATGTAGACTTTTCATTTGGCAGGTTTCCCTGGGAGCTCAAGATAATGCTGGAATGAATTGTCTGGAGTCGGATGGGAGGGAGGGAAGAAGAGAGAGAGAGAGAGAGAGAAAGGGAATATTGTTCTAACCCTCGAAGGGGCACAGGCTCTTGAGGGCACAATCAGGAAGCCAACCTCTCCTCAGCATCACTATTTCTCTTACCTTTTGGCTGCCTGTGTTAATAAGCTTGCGGGAGGCCCCAGCTCCTGGTTGCCATAACAACTACAAGGAGCCAGCCGTTAGCGCCATTACGCAGGATGCTCGAGCCCAGCTGAGATGCAGTGAGGAGTGCAGACAGTGAAAGGAAGACAACCAGGATTTCACTGTCTTATCTGTAAGCATCCAAAACAGCCAGATGTAGATGCTGGCACAAAGAGGGAAAAGGAGAAAGGAGCAAGAGAAGAAAGGGTGGGAAAAGCCAGTGATTCGGGGGCTTCCGAAGCTTGCCTGGTGTGAAGCTGAGTTGGAGGATGGGCAGGACATCAGTTTGACTATGTGCAACAACAGCTGCACCTTCACTCAAGGATGCACTGACCCTGAAGGGGGAAGGATTTAGCACATAAGAAGCAAAGGCTTGAAGTCCCACTAGGTAAGTAAGTTTAAATTTTCTCTTTCTGGATGAAACCCTCTCTAGAATATGGTTATTATCTTGACTAGCGCCTTTGTACTGAGGAGCATTTTACCTTCCTGAAATCCTGCAGTTATTTCAAGGTATTGTTATTGTAATTCACTATGCTTCCCACAATGGCACGATGGCTGCGAGCATTGCCCCACACGAATGCGAGACAGGTGGATTTGTGGGAACACACACAGGAGTGCAAATAGAGGGACATGGCAGACCCCAGAGCCTCTGCATTCCATAGGATTAAAGCAGCAGGAGGCTCAGTTACCCAGACTTCTTCCTCATTAAGTGTTTTGTTTTTCCCTTGTAGTCAAAGAAAGAATTGCCCTGGGTGATCTAATGAAATATCAGGTGGAAAAGGTGTTGTCAAACAGGCCTTTGATTGCTTTCTCTGGCTACTGGGCTATGTCCTTCCCTATGATCTGAAGTAAGCAAAGCCATCCTCTGCGTCTGGAGACAAAATTGATGCACAAAAATATAGTAAATCTTTCTGACTCCAGCAGAGGGCACTAGAACACACGCATATATATATATGTGTGTAAACCCCAAGATGATCTATGGAGTTGTGCATATGCACACAGAGGCTATCAACAGAGATTTTTATTCATACAGAGGCTAGCGCTAGGATTTTTTATCAAAAAAAGAAAGAGAGAGAGATTTAAATTTATAATTTGCTGCATGCAGAGAGATAGCCCTAATGACCTTTGGAGAATACATCTAATTTGGGAAGTGGGGTTTGAAGACCCCAGATAAAAAGCCCGATTTAGACTAGAATTTATATCTTCTATTTTATATATTCATTTTCTTCTAAAATAAGATAAAAGGCCATCTTTTCAGAACCAGATGTCTTAAGATGTGCTCTGGTTGTATAATCTTATCATACTACAGTCATTTGGGATGAAATGTAGGTTTTTTGTTTTTTTCATGTAAATTTAGTGATGAGTCTATCTCTCAGATAGACTTTTATAGAGGGCAAAGCATAAGTATTTATATTTTCCTTAGCACTCAGAGGTTACAGTCATCTTGTGAGCTGGCAGGAATGCTAAGAGAGTTTAAGAATGGAGATGATGCAGCAGAGAAGGAAGGAACCATTTCCCTAGAAATGGGGGTAGGTAGGTATCACTCAGATGACCTGAATTCCATGGCAACGAAGGGGAAAGGTCAAGATTTACACTCCTGTAAATGAGAACCCAGGAATCCTGTGGGATTATAGATTATATTTCAATTAGTATAAACCCAAGTCAATGAGTAACAGGATTAGAAAGAAGAGGTGATAATAATACTTCTTAACATGTACAAGGTTTCTTTTTCCACTAAACTAAAAGTACATCACAAATAGAAAACCATGTAATCTAATTTTCTCAGAAGACTTTAAGAATAGATTAGAGAGCGATTCCTAGACAAGAGTGTAGATTCCATGATTTCTGGAAAACCCTTCCAACTTTTAGAAACTATGACTACTTCATGAAAGCTCAGTGTAATCCTGTGAGTTAAGTAGGAGGGAGAAACCATACAAGTGAGCAAATGAGAATGATCCTGCAGGTCAAAAACCTCCAAGAAATTAGGTCATGTCAAAAAGGAACAAAGACCTTAAGCAAGCAAAGTGAGAGTTTTAACCAAACCAGGCAATGTAACCCATAGTAGGCTACTATCTATTGTCATTGCATTAAACAAACATCAGTGAAAAGGCAAACAGGTTAGTAGGTTAGTTCATTACTTGGAATCCCCAATAAAAGACTTTTAATAACCTTACAGCCATGGAATCTGAGGCACTTTTCTAAGATAATGGTAAAGTTAGTATCAGGGTGGAGAAAATTTGGAAACTGCTAAGAGAATTTTTTCCCTGCTAACAGAATGAAATCAGATTTTGTCTTGCTGCTTCCACTATATTACTCATCTTTACTTTCCCAGGTACTGGCTTAACAATCCTCACTTTGTGTGGCTGTTTATATACTTGTAGCATTTAAAGAGACTTATAATAACCTCCACCCTGCCCTTTAGTCATTATCTTTTCTAAGCTTCACTCATGGGCATGCACATGCAGACACATACCTACACTATGTTTTTTCCTCCCTTAATCTGCTGAACCTCATAAGGCAGTGACTCCCTTCCCTACCACCCCACCCTGGGCTTCCCAACTCTTCTGTTTCACTATGCTATCTGCCTGGCACAGTGAACTACTGTTGCCATTACTATAGAAGTGAGCCTGATTCATCTCACCTATGCCTTAGCTTCCCTTAGCAGGAGAGAATTCAGGACAGGCTTTGTTTGTATAGTCAGAGTTGGCTTCTAGTGCTCAGAGGTGGAGTCAGTTCCTGCATGAGGTAGTGCTGATGGTGATATTTGGCTGCCCCGAAGGGAGACCTGGGATACACACATCAAACTCCACTTCCCTTTGGAACACTGCAGGCCCACCTCTACAAAGGGGGCCTGCCAAATGCTCATGAAGCCAACTTACAAGCAAGATCTGAGGAAAATTCTGATCCCTGCCCATTGTTCCCTAACCCTAGAGAGAAAAAAATTAACATAGGATTGCTATAGTCTAGAGCCTAATCTTTTTAATGAAATTTTCAGCATTTTTCAATTTCTAAAGTAAGTGGACTGCACTCATTTTTAAGAGACATGATTAGTAAGAAAAAAAGTTAGCATATTAAGATTATGAATCTGGGAATTATATTATTCTGTGTGCATGTTGTATTTTCTTATTATTATTATTAAAGCTTTTTATTTACCAGATATATGCATGAGTAATTTTTCAGCAAAATTGCAAAACCTTTTGTTCCAATTTTTCCCCTCCTTCCCCCCACCCTCTGCATTAGATGGTAGGTTGACCAATAATATGTTGTATTTTCCAAACCCCTCCAGTAGAATATAAGGTTTTAATCTATCTCCTGGCTTCCATTCTCTCAATCTCCAACAGCTTATTGAACATTTCAAACTATTTGTGCTATAGACATTTTAAACTTAACAAACCCAAAACTTTACTCATTCTTTTTTCCCCTGAACCTTCCTCTCTTCCTATTACTTCCCTATTACTACAAAGGGTATCACCATTCTCCCAGTAACTCAGGCTCTCACCTAGGGTGGCATTTTGGTAGGGACCCTTCCACATTCAATCCACTGATCACACTAGTTGATTCTGTCTTTGCAACATCTCTCATCTGACATTGCCATTATCCTCATTATCTCACACTTGAAGAGTGTTCTAGTAGCTTGCTGGTCAACCTCCCTGCATCAACTCCCTCCCCACTCTAGTCTACTCACCATTAAGCTGTCAGAGATCTTCCTAAAGTTCAGGTTTCTCCATGTTGCTTCCCTATTCAATAAACTCAAATGTTTTCCTATTGTCTCCAAGTTCAGATATAAAATCCTCTCTTTGGCTTATTTTCAAGCTTTTTATAACCTGGCCCCTCCCTACCTTTCCAGACATCTCATATCCTATTTCCCTCTTGGTATTCAGACACCAGCTTCCTTTCCGTTCTTGATCCAAGATGCTCCATATCCTAACTCCATGCATTTTCCCTAGATGATTCTCTCCCTCCTTATCTCTGCTTTCTTGACTTCTCTACAAGAAGCTTCTGAAATTGTTTCTAATTTCTCCTGTACCTATTTTTATGTGTATGTAATTATTCACATATTGTCTCCCTCTTTTAGACTATCAGCTCCTTTAGGGTAGGGATTAATTTTGTTTGCCTATGTTTTCTTTTGTTTCTTTGTACCCTCAGACCTTCACACGGTACCTGGCATATAATAGGAACTTAATAAATGTTTGTTGATCTTTGTTGGTTTTTTGGGGAAAAGTACTTTTTTTTTCCCCTTTGTCTTTCTATAGATAGTAGCACAACTATCATGATACCTTGCAAAATATATGTAATTGTTTATATTTCTATATTTCTATTTATATATGTCCATCAGAATGAAACATAATTTTAAAGCTGGAAGAGACCTCAGAGTTTATCTAGTTAAATCCTGATCTGGAGTTTTAATCCCTTAGCCAATATCAATGAGAAGTCACCAAATTCCTTTTGGAATGATGGGGGAGTTTACAAGCTCCCATAACAACCTAGTCTACATTTTGGACAGCTCTAATTGTTAAGTGGTTTTTCCTTATATAGAACTAAAATGTCTCTCTACAACTTCCACCCCATACTCCTAGTTCTCTCTGGAGCCAAGTAGAACAAATCAAATCTTTTTTTTACATGACGTTTCTGTAGTTACCTCCCAACTGTTATCATATCCCCAATGTCTTCTTTTCCCATAGGTAAACATTCTCAGTTTCTTCAAGCACTCCCTAATATGGCATGTCCCTTCATAAACTAGTCACCCTTTAGAAGTACTGCAGCTTATTTTTGAAAATAGAAAAAACCTTTAAATCAGTCAAACAATTAATAAGCATTTATTAAGCACTTCTTCTATTCCAGGCACTGTGCTTAGCACTGGCAACAAAAAGAAAAAAGAAGAAACAATTCCAGTCCTCAATAAGCTTACAGTTTAATGAGAGAGATAATATATACATATATGGATACATAGAGAGTATATCTAAAATGAATACATGGTAGTATTAAAGCAAACACTAAGAAAAAGGAACATCAGGAAAGATTTCATATAGAAAGTGGTACTTGCACTGAGTCTCAAAGGGGGAATTCTAAGGAGCTAAGATGAGGAGGGAGTGTATTCCAGGCAGGGTGGAGGTAGAGGGGGCAGTCACATTGTGAAGAAGAAGGCCTATATGCCTGGATTGTGTAGTATGAGTACGAAAATAATGTATTACAAAAATAGAAAAGTTTGGAAATTCCAAGCATCTCTCCCTACCAGTTGCTTTTCTACTCACATAAGTCCATATCTTCCCCCTGTCCTCAAAAACAATAAGAATATATATAAAATAAAAAAAAACCCCAAAACATCCAAAAAACTTTTCACTTGATCCATCCATCCATCCCTTCTAGCTATTGTCCTATATTTCTCCTCCTTTTTGTGGCTAACCTCCTCCTAAAACTATCTACAATAGATTTCTTCACTTTCTTTCCTCTCAGTCTCTTAACTCTTTGCAATCTGTCTCCTGATTCATCATTCAAATGAAATATCTCTTCCCAAAGTCACCAGTTATTTTGTAATCACAATATCTGATGGTCTTTTCTCCATCCTCATTCTTCATGATGGCTTTCCAGGTGTTAACATTAATAATCACCCTCTTCTTGATACTCTTCTCTCTAGGTTTTCATGATATTGTTCTTCACCTCCTTTATTTGATCCACACAAAAACAACAAGATGGTGCAATGGGCAAAATATTGAGTCTGGCATCAGGAAAATGTGAGTTAAAATTTGGTCTCAAACACTTACTGAGTTTGTGACACCAGGCAAGTCACTCTGTTTGCTTCAGTTTCCTCAACTATAAAATATGGATAATAATGGCACCCACCCAAATTTCATTCAACTAGTATTTTCAATATCATTCTGCCAAGATGATTATTTCTTTAGGTGAATTAAGTTTTATTTCAGATTCAGAATATTAATTATGTAATAGTTTAGTTTCTAATAAATTAAAGAAGGTTGCCTTCTTTCTTCTAACATATCCATTTAAAGTTTGTAAAAATCAGAGATGGGTACCTAATCTAGCATCCTATCTCTAGTTTTGGAAATTTAATGATTTATCTTTGAGTTTTTATCCTTTCTTCACTGTCACAGATGCTTAATGCAATCTGTCAGCCTTTCTTCTAGATATGTTTCACAGTCTTGATTTGATGGATAAATTCTTAGGGACTGAAGGGATATAGAAATGATTAAGATGGTTCCTTACCTTGAAAAATTGATCATCTCGTAAAATAGGTAAGGCTTGCCTAATTAATTGTGATACTAAGAAAAAAAAAAAAAAAAAAAAAAAAAAAGGAAAGTTTCCTAGGAAATATAAAGGAAGTGCTCTGAGAAAATGCAAGAAATAAGAATATAAAGAAAAGGGAAGATCCAGAAAAGGACATTTTTACTGATGACAATATACTAGATTTGATTTACCTGAGGACCTTATTTATAGATAAATCTATTTGTAATAACTTTTTAAAAAATAATTGCACCCACATCATAGGGTTGTTGTAGAGATTAAATGAGATATTTGTAAAGCACTTAGCAAAGTATTTGGCAGATGATAAGTGATATATAAATGTTTATTTCCTTTTTCCCTTCCCTTCATCCAGGTAATCTCCTCTAACATTAGGTGGCCCCAGGGCTCAGTCCTAGCCTTCTTATCTTTCTAGACTCTTTCACTTGATTATCTCATTAGTTTCCATGGATTAAATTATCTTCTCTATGCTGGATTCCAAGTTATAGTCAACCAGTTCTAATCTTTTTCCTGAACTTCAGTTTCACATCTCAATCAGTCAATGTGTATTAAGAATACCTTTCCAGCTGCCTTTTGGGCATCTTGATCTGAATGTCCTGTAGATATTTTAAACTCAAAGTGTCCAAAATTGAATTCATCTTTCCCCTGCCCCCCAATCTTTTCCTTTTCCTAACTTTCCTAATAATGTCAAGGATACCCACCATCCTTCATATCACAACCTAAGTGTCATTTTTGATTCCTTACTCTCTCTCACTTCCTCCTCCATTGACCCAAACCTAATCTGTTTCCAAAGCCCCATCAATTTTCCTTTCAGAACATCTATTGGAAATGTTCCTTCCTCTCCTAAAACACATATCTAATCATATTAGTAAATTCCACTGACTTTCTAAATCCAACATAAAACACATTGTTCTTTTAAAGTCCTTCATAAGCTATTCCCTTTTTAATTTTCCAGTCTTAAAAACTTACTTCCTTTTATTTATTTTACTATTCTACTATTCCTTGCTGTTTCTTGCACTAGACACTCAATTTCCCAACTGTGGTTATTTTTGCTGACTTTCAACTTCCTTCAAGTCTCATTTAATCCTGCCTTCTAAAAAAAAAAAAAAAAAAAAAATGCCTTTTCTGGTCCTCCTTTATCTTAAAGTCTTTGCTCTCTTGATTATCTCCAATTTATTCTTTTTGTACACATTTGAATATTTTTTTCTCCCATTAGTTCCTTGAAAGCAGAGGTTATTTTTTTACCTTTCTTTGAATTTCCAGGACTCCCATAGGCCTGGCACTTTGTAGATGCCCAATAAATGCTTCTTGACTTGACTTGAAATGTGGACTTTTATATTTTATTCCAAAGGTCATAGGGAGCCACTATAGCTGTAGTGATATGATGAAACTTAGCATAAGGAAAATCATTTTGGCAGTTGGGTAGAGGATAGATTGGAAAGGGAAGAGATTTGAAGCAAGAAGACTAATTGGAAGTCTATAGTAATAGGTGAGAAATAATGAGGACTTGTGTGATCTGGTGGCTATATGAGTACCATAAAGGTGTCAAAAGCAAGAGATGTTGTAGAGAAGGGAAGAGAATGTTAGAAGTTGTACTAATTATATTGCTATTGTTATTAATTATTAATATAAATAAAAATAATAGCCTCTATTTATTAATTTTTCATTTACAGAGCACTCATCAGTACAACCCTGACTTCCTTTATCTCCTCCAAGTCCCAACTAAAGTCTTCCTTTCCATAGGAAGACTTTCTCAATCCTTCTTAAATCTTGTGCCTTCCCTTTCTTGATTATTTCCCATTTATACTGTAAATTATTTGGCTTATTGTTTCCCTCATTAGGTTGAGAGCCCCTTGAGACTTTTTTGCCTTTCAATGTGTATCTCCAGAGTTTAGCACAGTGGCTAGCACATACTAGGTGCTTAATAAATAAATCTGAAAGATAAATTACATAAGAATTCTTATGTCTATTTTATAGATAAGAGACACTGATGCTTATGTTAAGTGATTCATTGGCAGAACCAGGACTTAAAGAATCCAAATACTCTAGGGTTTTTTTGACCTAAAGTATCATTAAAATAATGTATAGCCCAAAGAGATTCAGATACTTTTTTTCCTGACTATAAACTGGGGTCTCGCTTTACAAATTTTTGGTATGTTCAGGGTTCATTTATGGTATTTTTCTTACTTATTAAACATCTTCTAGGAAAGCTTAAACTCATCTCTGGAAAAACATTAAATGATCATTCTCTTTTGTTCTCTCAAATGTTATACAGGGACTTAATTTTTAAATCATACGGAACGCTTCTCTGGAGACCGTTCCTGCTATGAAAAGGGATATAAAAGCAAGCCAAACATCTTGAGAGAAATGGACTATGTATTGGGAAGTGATTGTTGTTTAGTAGTCCAGTGATATCCAGCTCTTTGTGGTCCCATGGACCACAGACACCAATATTGTCTATAAGGTTTTCTTAGCAAAAATACCAGAGTGATTGCCATTTCCTTCTTCAGTGGATTAAGGTGAATATGGATTGTGACTTGCCCTGTGTCATACAACTAGTAAGTATCTGAGAATAGATGCACTCTATCCACTGAGCCATCTACCTTTATCCCCAAGTAGTATTTTTTTTTAATATTAAAAAAAAAAATAACAGGCCAGAGAGTTGAAATTTTTGAGTGCCCAGTCCTTCGAGGATCTATTTTTTGAAATTTTTTCTTTTACTACTCCATGGGGAAAGACAAGAAATCTGGGGAAAAGGTGTCAGGGAAGATTTATGGATGATCAACAGTGGCTATCAATGCATTTAATTAAATTTTCTGACATGGGAATTGTGTCAAAAAAGTGTCTTTACTTGAAGTTTCCCATAGCTGTGATGGGAAGGGGAAGGAAGAGTGAGTATTGCAACTATTTCCCTGACCATTTTTCTGTATCTTTTCTGAGAAAAATGTTAAAACCCAAGGATCATGCCTTAAACCAAAACCAATCTGATTCTCAAATGACCACCAATAGTTCCTGGGCCAAATCCCATTTGGTCATTGTTTGGGAACTGATTGATTCAGATTGAATATAAGCAGCAATCATTTCTGCTTTGGCCAGAATTCCTGAGGGTCTTCCCCTCCCACATTTATTTCTTTAGTTAGGTTCTTCTTTTGGTGGGATGGAGGGGTTGGACTAGGTGAAAAAGGAAATTCTTTGCCTCAATTGCTACCTAATCTTAATCATTGAATGGACATAGCCTCAGTCAACTGAGACCTGTTGAAGACTTTAGCTTAAAAACGCTGAGGCCTCCCCTGCAACCAGAGCCATCTTCATTCATCTGGATTTACATCTGGTCACTGGACTCAGGAGGGGAAAATGAGCCAGGTGACCCTGACCAGCCCTCCCTCACTTAAATCCAACTCACTTGCATATCACTTCATCACCTCCCTGATGTCATGTTCCTCTTCCAGAATGAAGGACAAACAACAACAATCCTAATGAATAGTTACAAAATATAAAGAGACAGAAGACTAGTTATCATTGTTTTATCTTTTGCCTTGCTGTGTTATCTTAAGAAAGTTATTTGCTGTCAGTTTCTATAAAAGTGCTTTGAAGGATTATATAAATGCTAGTTATTAATTTTATTATTTTAATAAAAATTTTCATAAAAATACCTTACTCCCTACTATACAAGAAAATTATAGATTACATGAATATTAAAATAAAGGACATTTTTCCCCTTGGGAGAAAGAGAGAGGAGGGAAAGTACCTAAACTCTTCTCCCAGCAAGTGATCTGGGAAATAATCCAATCCACTAAAAATGATAAAAGTATGATCTGTAACAGTTTTAAAGCTCCTCTGGTTATGTGTATTATAATTGGTACTTTCTCAGAATTAGTATTAGACATTAGACAGATATACATTATATTCTAATGCAGCAATGTATCTGTGATTTCACTGATACAACATCCCTTCCCTCTGTGAACATCATCAGGCCTCACCTTTTCATTTTACAAGACTTTTGTCCATGGGATGCAGATAAAGACTGGATTTGTAATTTCATTGTTATAAGAAGCTCCTAAGTGAGGAAACTTCCTTTATCAATGTAGGTTAGTACCTTCTTGGTCACTCAAAGTCTTAGGCTTCTCTCCCCTTTGAATCCTTATTTCCTTACTTGACCATAGCTAGGCAAGAATAAGGGTCAGCTTTCTTTTTGCAAGGGCACTCTTACTGTAATTCCAAACATTCTAAAATAGGACAAAGGAAAAGAAAAAAAAAAAGATCAAAGCAGCATCAAACTAGGTTGAGCCCAAGAAAAGGGCTCAAAACTTAAAGGTTGATTACTTGGGCATACTACACCAGTAGACCACTTTTATCTGATCTTAAGGATCTCATAACAAGGCAAACATTATAGGTCTTCATAATAGTAAATTGAAGAGAAGAAGAAGAAGATGCTTGAGTTATTAAAATATGCTCTAGGTAAACAGCTAGGTACCATACTTTTCATATCATCTTCAATATCAATACATTTACATAATTCAGTTATATAGCAAGTGTATGCACAAATTTTCTCAAAAAAGACCTGGTTCTGACTTTTAAGGAAATACACTGGTTAAACTGATTGATATACAATTACAGAGAGAAAACCAAGATGGTGGGGAAGGATGAATGCCATTTTTTCCCTAGTTGATCTGCGGTATCCAATAATGAAAGTCCAAGTCTAGTAGAACCCCCAAAATGCAGTGGCCATTTTTGACCTTTTGTTGTTCCATATGAATTTTGTTGTTATTTTTTCTAGGTCATTAAAATAGTTTCTTGGGAGTCTAATTGGTATAGCACTAAATAAATAGATTAGTTTAGGGAGTATTGTCATCTTGATTATATTCGCTCAGCCTATCCAAGAGCACTTAATATTTTTCCAATTATTTAAATCTGACTTTATTTTTGTGGCAAGTGGTTTGTAATTTTGCTCATATAATTGCTGACTTTCCTTTGGTAGGTATATTCCCAAATATTTTATACTATCGACCGTTATTTTGAATGGAATTTCTCTTTGTATCGCTTGCTCTTGGATTGTGTTGGTAAAGTATAAAAATGCTGAGGATTTATGTGGATTTATTTTGTATCCTACAACTTTGCTAACGTTCTGAATTATTTCTAATAGCTTTTAGCAGAGTATTTGGGGATCTCTAAGTATACCATCATATCATCTGCAAAGAATGATAGTTTGATTTCCTCATTACCTACTCTACTTCCTTTAATCTCTTTCTCCACTCTTATTGCCCAGGCTAGCGTTTCTAGTACAATATTGAATAGTAATGGTGATAGTGGGCAACCTTGTTTCACTCCTGATCTTACTGGGAAAAGTTCCATTTTATCGCCATTACATATGATGTTTACTGCAATGGGCATTTTTGATGAGGTTCCTACAGTGTAGTTTAACTGAGTTCTGAGGACCTTTATCCCAAAACCTATCTTCACATCTCTGGTCCTAAAGCATGATTATATCTCTTCATTATGGTTTTAGGTGTCTCCTTCAGAAATTGGAAGTGATTCTCTAATGCCATTAGGGCAAATCCCCATTTCCAAAATCATGGTTGCCACTTCTAATAAATGTACTGGAGGGTGTTTGGCAAAGTTCATAGAACCAAATCCTACATAGTTTCTTTGTGACTTGAGGGATTCAGTTTATCTTTTTTGGATGCCTTTTCCAAGTGCCTTATCCTAAAGTTTTAGTCTTAGGAAGTCTGTGAGGCAGTTATTAATTAAGTCTGGGAATGAACATCTTTTTTCCTTTCCAGAAGATTTAAAACTCCTGCAAGAAGGAAAATATTAATTCCTATTGAAGGAAAAAAAAAAAAAAAAAAAACAACCTGCAGGTTCACTAAGTTTGTGAGGAAAATTCTTGAGTATCCCATGAATAGAAGAAAGGGATTTCCATCAATTATAAAGTAGGATTTAACTCTTTAGTACAAGAACTTTTTTACATTTGAGCTTACTTTCCCCTGTAATCTGATGAGTTTGTTGGAGAGTATATTACATAACTTTGATGAAATGTTCTAACAAAATGATTTTCAATTTATATCCTTGAGAAAAAGCTTAATCCAAAGGTATTAGAAAATCATTTTCCACTTTTCAAGGACTTCTCCTAAATATATCTCTCCATCATAATATATGTGGGAAAATATAGCCTTTCTCCAGGATCTAAATCTCATATGAGAGATTGAAAGTTAGAATAAAGGTGCTCAGAGTTTTTATGGCTAACATTTAAAAATCATTGTTGGTAATGTTCAGTGGCACACTTATTCCATTCATTCATCTCTCCAATTCCCTTTAAGTCACCTATGATTTAAATTTTTTAAATATTGTAATGTCCGATGATTCATAGTCATATAACATCTCCAGAGTACAACTGGTGTTTAAAAGATGGGTTTCTGTGTCAAGGAGCAGTTTGGTGGATGTCTTCTGGGTCACATGAACTATGAGGAAGACTAGACATTTTCTCTGATTCCTGTCACCTTTCAAACCTCTTCAAAACAGAAATTATGTGCAAAGGATAAAGCAATTTCTGCAGTCTCTATAGCCCAGGACACTCAGAACTCAAAAGAAGGTTTAAAACAACATGAACTAACTCTCAATTATCCTGAACTCAGTATCTCCTTTCTATCTCCTATGGTCCTGTAGTAAATCTGCACTAACTGATCCAAGGACTCAATAAAAAAAAGTAGAGCTAAAGAGTTCAGGTATCTGAAGAAATATTGCAAACCAAAGGAAAATGATACAATACTTGATGAGAAAAAGGACTTTGTGGAATATGAGAAAACAGAACCACAAGAAAAATGTATGGCCTTCACAGCAAAAAAAATCCATGTAATAGGAAAAAATGGAATATGAGATGGCAAATCTCACCAAAGAAATAAAAGAGAGAATAATAGATAGAAAATGTAAATATACTGAAATAAAGGATAATCTAGAAAAAGGAGAAAAACATGTAACATTAAAATAAAATAGGCCTACCAGGCAAGCAAAACATACTGATCTAAAAGACAATCTAAGAATCTCCAAGAAAAACATGACAAGACAATAAACCTTATCACTATATGCAGCAAATAACAGAGAATTACTCAGAAGTTCTAAACATAGAAAATGAAATAACAATTGAAAGAATTCATAGATCACCTCCAAGAGGGGGGGAGGGAAAAGAAACTAAGGCTGCAAATTCTAAGACATGTCATAGCAAAATTTAACAATTCATTTCAGAAACAAGTACTTCAAGTGATCATAAGAAAGTACTTCAAATATAAGGGAAAGGAAATATGAAAACCTGAAAGACTATTCCTAACTTAACAAAAAATACAAGCAGGATTGGAATAATAGGTTCCAAAGAACAATGGAGCTCATAATATAGCCAAAGGTGATCTATCCTTTAAATCTGAACTTAAACATCCATGAAAAAAAAAAAAAAAGGATGTTCAGTAATAAAGAGGCATTTGAAAAAGTTGTAGAAAGAAAACCAGAACTGAAGAAATTATTTGTTTCTCGAACTCTTCAAACAACAGAAATGCAGAAGGAATAAAGAAAAGCAGTAACATTATGACAGCAGAAAGACCAGTAAGAAACTTCTTTCTAAATGTATACAGAAAGATGGAATGAAGGTAGGAGTTTAGTGGAGAGTAAAGAAGCAGACAAGGGACATTATAGACAAAATTTAAAGATATTCTGGCTAGGTGAATTAATAATATTTTTGTGGGACTACATTATAACCTGAGAGTACATGAAAAGACAGAGGAACAAGAAGAGTAATAGGGACAAGTGTGATATGCTGGGATCAAACAAAAAAAAAAATTGTCTCTTTAAGAAAGCAAGAGAAATATTTTTTGTAAAAAGGCACAAAAATGAAAAATTTAAAAGTTACAACTAATGAGGATTATTTGAAGGAGAAGAGAGAAAGAAAATATCTACTTGACTGAAAGAGAAAAATGGTGAAAGAATTACATTACCAGATAAAAGCAGAAGAGAAAAAGAAATTAATAAGTAAAACTCCAAAAGGAAATGAGTAACAAATGAAAGGAGGTAATCAAAGGGTAGAGGAAGAGAACCAGTAGGATCAGGACTATCTTAGAAAAGATTTTTAAAAAGCAACTAAAGAAACTTAGTATGAATCTTTCAGCAGAAGAGGAGGGAACAATCATAACTTGGGGGAATAAAGAATAAATAGAGATGTTATGCATTAAATTAAATTATTATTTTAAAAATTTATTAAATTTGCATTACAACATTAGAAAGCCAACAAATAATTTAAAAATAAGCACAAAAGAGGAGACATTAAAGTTTAGAGGGGGGGGAAATAGATAAATTGTAAATAAAAACCCCTATAGAAATGATAAATAAAACTTGTTATGGGTAGAACTCTGAACTTGAAACAAGGTGCTAAGTCAGTGGAATTGATAGAGACAATGGTTGTTTAACATGATGCTTAATAGTTCTCTAGTTCAGTACATGTGCTTAGTACTTAATATAGTTCTACAAGATTTACACCTATGATAAGAGAGCATATAAGCTCAGATAAGAGTCAGAGGCGAGAGAAGATAGAGGACTGGAGGCAGAGAAATTCATTCCATCTTCCTCAGCACCATAGCTGGTCTGGCCTCCTGCACTTCCCCCACTAAGACTAAGTCCAGTCTGAAGGGTTCTCCAGAAAGTTGCCCAGCCCCAGGAAGGAGATATTAAAGAATCTGAACTGTTCTTATGGTGATTACTGAACTGAAATGAAGCCTGCCCCCAAAGACCTCCAAGAAAACAAAGCCAAAGAACATTACAAAAACTAAAGCCTGAATCTTTAAAAAGACTAATAAAATTGATTGACTAATCTGATTAAAAAGAAAAAAGAAAAAAAATCAAATCAATAAAATAGCAAATAAAATGAAATCACAGCAAAATCATCAGAAATAAAAAGAGTATATTATGTAAGTTATATGCTAACAAAGATAACACAAAAGACATGTAGAGGAATACCTTCAAAATTACAAAATACCCAAACTATCAGAAGATCAGGTAGAGATCTTAATCCAATTTTTGGGGTGGAAGGTGGGAATAAACCTAGCTTTAAAGGAACTCCCACAGGAAAAAAAATTCCTAGTCCTCATGGATTCACAGGAGAATTCTGTCAAACTTTTAAAGAACAAATTACTCTCAAAAATTGAGAAAAACTGAAAAAAGTACCCTATCATCATTCTTTTATGAGATAAATATGTCCTAATACCTAACCTAGGGAAACATAAAACAGAGAAAGAAAGCTATAAGCCAATATCATCAATAAATATTTATTCAAACAATTTAAATGAAATCCTGTCAAACAAATTACAGTGATTTATCATTATCATTATCACCAAATGATATTTATACTAGATATGCAAAGTTGATTCAACATTAGGAAAACTATCAACTAAATTAATCAAATTAAAAACCAAAATATCCAAAACCATATGATCATCTCAATAGATGCAGAAAAACCCTTTGCCAAAGAACAATGTCTTCTATACCAGAAACCATACCAAGTATAGGCACAGAGGGACTTTTTTTAATATTATAAAAAAAATCTATCTAAAATCAAAAGCAAGCATTAGATATAGTTCTAAGAAACAGGAATGAAGCACTCTCCTATTATTTGCTATAGTTCTGTAAATGCTAGTAACAGCAATAAGATTAAAAAAAGAAATTAAAGGCATAAAGATAATAAAGAAAAGCTAAAACTATTCCTATTTGTTGATGACATGATGATTTACTTGGAAAATCCTCTGGAATAAGCAAAGATACTAATAGAGGCAATGGCTTCAGCAAAGTTGAGGGTTATAAAATAAAATCTAAAAAATCAACATTGTTTCTGAACAAGTAACAAAAACAAGAAGCAATAATATAAATGGAAATCCCTTTCCAAATAACTACAAAATGCATAAAATGTCTGTGGACAGGCCTACCAAAACACACAAAATACATGTAGATTTAATTACAAAGTACTTTTGAAAAAAATAGAGAATAATTTAAATAGCTGTAATATTCAATGCTCATGGCTAAGCCATAGCAATATTTACAATACTACCAAAATTAATGTGTATTTGTATGCTATATCAATCAAATTATCAAGAGGATAGGTTATAGAACTTGATTTTAAAAAATTTATTTAGATCACTAATGACCAGAGAAAGGCAAATTAAGACAACTCTGAGTTACCACTACACACCTCTCAGATTGGCTAAAATGACAGGAAAAGATAATGGTGAATGTTGGACAGGTGTGTGGGAAAACTGGGACACTAATACATCATCGGTGGAGTTGTGAACCAATCCAACCATTCTGAAGAGCAATTTGGGACTATATCCAAAAGGCTATTAAACTGTGCATACCTTTTGATTCAGCAGTGTCTCTACTGGGCTTGTATCCCAAAAAGATCATAAAAAAAGGAGAAAGAACCACATGTACAAAAATGTTTGTAGCAGCCCTTTTTATAGGCTGTTTATAGAAACTGGAAACTGAGTGGATGCCTATCAGCTGGAGGATGGATGGCTGAATAAGTTATGATATATGAATATTATGGAATATTTTTGTTCTATAAGAAACAATCAGCAGGATGATTTCAGAAAAACCTAGAAATACATGAACTGATGCTAAGTGAAGTGAGTAGAACCAAAAGAACAATGCACACATACAAGAAGATCATACAGTAATCAACTCTTATGAACAATGTTCTTTTCAACAGCGAGGTGACTTAGACCAGTTCCAATGGACTTATGATGGAGAGAGAGAGAGAGAGAGCCATCTATGCCCAGAGAGAGGACTGTAGGAACTGAGTGTGGATCACAACATAGCATTTTCACTTTTTTGTTATTGTTTGCTTGCTTTTTATTTTGTTTCTCACTTTTTCCTTTTTTGATCTGATTTTTTTTTGTTCAACATAAGTGTGGAAGTATGTATAGAAGACTTGCACATATTTTAACATATATAGGATTATTTGCCATCTAAGAGAAGGGATTGGGAAGGAAGGAGAAAGAAAATTTAGAACACAAGGTTTTGCAAGGGTGAATGTTGAAAACTATTTGTGCATATATTTTGAAAATAAAAAGCTTTAAGAATTTTTTTTTTAAAAAGAAGTACACAGATAGTAAGCAAAATTAGAAAAAATATATATATTTGGAAATACAAAAGATCTAGAATATCAAAGTAAATAATGAAAAGAAGTAGGGGTGAAAAACACTTCTAGACCTCAAACTCTATTATAAAGTAGTAGCCATCAAAACCATCTTGTACCAATTAATAAAACAGAACAATGAAACAAACTAGACAAGGGACAATCAGAAACAATAGAGCTCAATAACTCATTGTCTAATAAAATAGAAAATACAAATATCCCAGGGAAAAAGTTCTTATTTGATTTAAAAAAAAAAAAAACTTCTGGGAAAACTGGAAAGCTATTTGGCAAAAATTAGACAGAGCCTACTGTTTTATATCATATTCCACAAAATATTTTAAAAGGAGACATCTCCTTAATATTAAAGATCAAACCATAAAAAAAATTTTAGAACAACTTCTCTTATGCAAGAAACAAAGCAAAATGCAAAATATTAAATAGATATTTTTCATTATTTGAAACTGAAAAACTTCTGCACAGACAAAATTAACATTTCTAGGATAAGAATGGTCAAATGGAAAAAAAAATTTGCATTAAATTTCTGATACAGATATACAAAATATATAAGCCATTTCCCAATAGATAAATGATCAAAGGATCTGAACAAACAGTTCTCAAAAGAATTGCAAAATATTTACAATCATATGAAAGAATGCTCCAATTCACTAATAATAAGAGAAATACAAGTCAAAACAATTGTGAGGTTTTACCTCACACCCTACATATTGGCAAAAATTACCCCAAAATGGCAATAGTCAACAAGGGAAATCTTGTGGAATGATTGGCACATTAATACATTTTTGGTAAAGCTGTGAAATGGTACCCTTTAGAAAGCAATTTGGGATTGTGCAAATAAAGTGATGAAAATGTCTGTATCCTTTGAATAAAAGAATCTAATAAAAGAAAGCTATTAATAAGAAGAAAGTCCCCATATACTCTAAAGTATTTATACCAGTACTTTGTGATTACTAAGAATTGGAAACAGCAGAATCTCATCAAAGTAAATGCTCACCAATTGGAGAATAATTAAACAAATTATGGTAGATAAATGTAATATTATACTGTGCTATAAGAAATGATGTAAATGATGAATACATATAAACATGGAAAGATCTATATGAACTCATGAAAAATGAACTAAGTATAATTTAGAAAATAAATTACACAATAACTACCACAATGTAAATTAAAGAACAACTATACAACAAAAAATAAAAAATAAATTCAAAAATTATAAAGATCTAGCAGGACTCAAATGAAAATATATGAGAGGACATCCCCAAACAGCCCTCCCATTCCGGGAGGTCCATAAGTATTACACATTACATATATTTTCAGACTTTTTTAATGGATTGTGTCATCTACTTCCATCACCCTATTGTACAGATAAGAAAAGGAGGCTGAGAGAGGTTAGGTCAGTTGATGATTTGGCTTATATAACCAGTAGAGCTGGGTTTTAAAGCCAGGTACACTGCCTCTAAATCCAGAACTCTTGTTGCACTACTCTAGGTAGATCTCAGATATTCCTAATTATCTACTAGTGGGTTAATAGGCTAAATTTTTGGCCCATTCTGAAGTGCTTGTTTTAATATTACTATAGTTCCCACTCATCATAGGAATACCTACTTATTTGTAAAATATATCATCTAGGAAACAAATAATTAGAAAAAGTGATTAAGTCATGTAGTAAGAGGAATAGATAATAGACACTCTAAATAGGGTTCTTTGATACTGGTACTGATCAACATAAAAATATTATACCCCACATCTTATGTTTTTAATTTTTCTTGTACAAATTTTTAACTTTTTTTTTTCCTCTCAAGACTAGTTCTTGTCTATTCATCAAGGCTGGAAGCGCAGGGACAATTCACCTGGCAATTCCTACATTAAGATGAGAGATTCGATGTACTTCTGGACTGGTTTGGTCCTACTCAGGCAATCTGTCCTCAATTTTTCCCATCAAAATGATGCTGAATTTAGTGTATATGCCCTGTAGGCATAAGTTGTTAAAGCCTTGGACTCTGGAATTCAAGAGATTTATATAAAATAAGAAACTGGCAGAAACTTTCATTTATTGACACCTTCCAAACAATTCTGATCACTCCTTATACTTGTATCCCTATATCTTCCCAGAACATTTTTGCAATATTATTTTGTATTTTGGTTCATATATTGCTTGTAACAATTTAAAGTTATTTTTAGTACATATGCTTTGTTTTCTTGAGAGTTGGGACTGGGTATTCATTCTGTTTCTCTTTCCCTCAACCTCCCTTTCCAATGTTAGAAACACAATAAACAGTCATCAGCTTTTATACAATAAATAAATAAATCATGACTATAATTTAAGAAGAAAGGCATTTTAAGGACATAAAGCAAAAGGCAAATTTAGAATGTGGGATGAGGAAAATAGTTTTGAGATGTCTATATCCAGAAAGAGTAGGGTCAAAAGATACCATCAACTTTCTTGTGAACGAACTATCTAGGAAGACTTCATGGGGAAATGGAATTTCAGGAATTTTCAGCCCTCAGCACAATATTTTGTGTATAGTAGCTGCTTAATCCAATTTTTAAAGTTGAGGAATTGTTTTATAGATGACTATAGCTCATAAGTATATAGCCTCTTATGATGATAAAGCATCTTTACAGATAAAATTTCATGGATCATGAATAGCAACTCTTACTAGATAGGCAATGCAAATATTATAACATCCATTAAAAATTATTAAAGCTTTTTATTTGCAAAACATATGCATGGGTAATTTTTTAACATTGACCTTTGCAAAACCTTCTGTTTCAAATTTTCCCCTCCTCCCCCTCACTCCTTCCCCTAGATAGCAGATAGTCCAATACATGTTAAATACATAACATCCATTTTAAAAATGAGAAAACTCGGTCCCAGAGAAGCTGTTAGAGGTAGTGTAAAAATAGAAGAATATCACATGTTTTCAAGGTATGGGTCTGGGTCTCATTGCCAACATTTATTAGCTAGCACCCAGCTTCTTAAACAACAATACACGATCTCATATGGGATCTTGTAACTGAATGTGGGGATAGCAAAATTATGATTTATTATCAATAAATGTTTGATTTGTATATTTATTTTATATCCTTATATATCCAAGGTCATGTAAAAATTTCTCAGGTGAAAAGGGGTCATGGGTGGAAAAAGTTTAAGAAGCCCTGAGCTATGGGACAATAAAAAAAATCATTTTATCTCTCTAAACCTCAATTTCTTCATTGGAAAATGAGGATGAGAATATTTAAACTCCTTATCTCTGAACTGTGTAGCTAGTTTAGGGCTCTTTGAACAATGTTAAGAAGATGGTGCAAGGTGGAATTAACTCAAAATAAAGTCTGTTTCTGTGCCTTAGGCAAAGTTTGAAAAGTCATTTCTTCTGTGAATTACTATTCACTGAAAGCTGTGATGTTCTCCCACAAATATCACAAAAAAAATACACTATCATAGAAATGAGATTTTCTAGCATTATTTTAAGATCTTTGTGAGTAGGGTTGCTGTCTAAATGGACTAAAATGGCATCACTCTGTTAGAGTCAAGTTACAGTGTATAGGACTGTGACTGAGCAGACCAATACATGCTCAGAATACTCTTTCACAGGTCCAGTACAAATAGTCCATGTGAACATGCAGTGGGTGGAAGTATTTATACTTGTATCTCTAGCATCTGCTACAGGGCTAGGCATACAGGAAGTTTTTAATAATTGCTTGTTGATTAAAATACATGCATTTTACAAAAAACTATATTATAAACTTTGGATTGAGGTGAAGAAGTTCACTTTTTTTTGTTTGTTTGTTTTTTCGTTGTCAAGAACTTTACTTCATATTCTTCCAACACTGCAGGTTTTGAATTTGAGAGGAAAAGTAGGGAGAGAAAGATAAGGAAATTTTCATAGCATAAGGAAGTGAAAGAGGCAATGAAAAAATGATCCTGACACAAATGGGAGAAAGGAATGGCTCTGGGCATAGAATTAAAGATGTAGACTGGGGACACTGGTGGAATTCTTTGAAGTAGAGATTAAAGATCTCAAAGTGGATAATGGTAAATGTCACAAAAGATCTAGCAGAGTACTATAAGTATAATGCTTCCAGGTTCTTCAATCTCTCCACAATAAGATCTTATCTTTGCTTTTGGATTTTCTCTTAGTTCTGTCAAATGCATCATCCTCCCAGTGGTGATAATTCTCTTTTGAGAAGTGGGGCTATTGTGGGAATCTTCTACTGCTGGACAGCTGGTCCTGCACTCAGGACCTCTGGAACTAGCACAGGGCCTAGCACATAGTAAGCACTCAATGAATACTCGTTGATTGATTGTTTGAGGGAGCCATAATTGGTAGAAGCATGCATCTCTCAGGATTGTAGTTTGTTGACCTTACTCAGGAAAAGAAATAGAGTCAGAAGAAGCATCCAGGCTTTCCCTCATCTTATTTTTTTTATTATTATTTTTTTAATTTTATAATTATAAATTTTTTGACTATATATGCCTGATTAATTTTTTTTTATAACATTATCCCTTGTATTCATTTTTCCAAATTTTCCCCTTCGTCCCTCTACTCCCTCCCCTAGATGACAGGCAGTCCCATATATTTTACATGAGTTACAGTATAACCTAAATACAATATATGTGTGTAAATACCATTTTCTTGTTGCACATTAAGTATTAGATTCCGAAGGTATAAGTAACCTGGGTAGATAGACAGTAGTGCTAACAATTTACATTCACTTCCCAGTGTTCCTTCTCTGGGTGTAGTTGTTTCTGTCCATCATTGATCAGCTGGAAGTGAGTTGGATCTTCTCTATGTTGAAGATTTCCACTTCCATCAGCATACATCCTCATACAGTATCATTGTTGAAGTGTATAATGATCTTCTGGTTCTGCTCATTTCACTCAGCATCAGTTGATTTAAGTCTCTCCAGGCCTCTCTGTATTCCTCCTGCTGGTCATTTCTTACCGAGCAATAATATTCCATAACATTCATATACCATAATTTATCCAACCATTCTCCAATTGATTTTCCCTCATCTTATGCAGTGGTCCTCAGACTTGTAAATAGGGGCCGGTTCACTGTCCCTCTGACTGTGGGAGGGCCCGCCTATAGTAAAAACAAAACCTCACACTCTGTCTCCGCCCCTCAGCCCATTTGCTATAACCCAGAGGGCCCATAAACATCCTCAGCGGCTGCATCTGGCTCAAGGGCCGGAGTTTGAGAACCCCTGTTATAGAGTATGGTCGCTCTTGTCATATACTCAATCAAGACGGTTGGGGGCTGGCAGAGGAGAGAAATCCTGTCCATGTGAAAAAATTAAAAACCACTAGAAAAATGGTAAAACAGAGTGTGCCTGGAAAATGGATGGCTCTTGTCATCTAGGGGAGGGGGTAGAGGGAAGAAGGGGAAAATTCGGAACAGAAGTGAGTACAAGGAATAATGTTGTAAAAAAAAAAAAAATTACCCATGCATATGTACTGTCAAAAAATTATAATTATAAATTAATAAAAAAAATTAAAAGAAAAAAGAAAAATGAATGGCTCCTCTCACACTGTGGCCAGTCATATTCTTGGCATATAACTCCACATAGAAATGGACTACCTTGATAAATTCTCAAGCCCCGCTGATCACCCTTGTTACATAGGGGGAAAGGAATAAACATGTATTAAGCACTACTATGTGCCAGACATTGTGTTAAACCTTAACAAATATTATCTCCTTTGAGCTTTACAACCACCTGGGAGATAGGAGCCAATATCTTCATTTTTATGCTGAAGAAACGGACTGTAAAGTGCTGTAATTTTCCCAGGATCACACAATTAGTCTGAGGGTGAATTTGAATTCCTGTCTTCCTGGTATTAGTGCATACGGACCGCATACCCAATAGATAGGCACTGGGAGCTGAGATGGTGCTGGAGAAGCGGGAGAAGTGTGAGGTAGCGCTTGGGGCTTGGGCTGATGAAAACCGGGGATTGAATAGCAGTGTCAGTGAGAGCGAGTGCATGCGAGGAGATGCAGTGCTGGAGATGTCCGTGAGGAACAGCCAGAAAGCCGGTTTGTCCAAATCATAGAGGTTGGGAAGCGTGTAACAGGCGGCAAGGCTGGAAAAAAAGCTGCGTGAAGGACTTTCAGTGCCCACCACGGGACTTTTCCTTTCGAGGCGATAGAGAGCCCCGGAGTTAAGGCCAGATCTAGGGACTACGCGGAGGACAGATCGGACATCGAAGAGTTTTACGGCAGGCAAGCAATTGGGGAGCTCCTGTAGTAATCGAGGCGCCAGGTGATAGGAGCATCCCATAAGCTGAGGAAGGGGGGACCTGCGCGCCAAGCACAAGGTCTCTTTAAACTCATCCTTCCCTCTCCCCACCTGGCCCTCTTTGATAATGCTCCTTCGGCCTTTCCATTGGCTACTTCATGTAGCTCCCCGCCCCGAGTCCGGCCTCCCAGCCACTCACCTCCTCCCCCTCCCTCTCGTAGAGTAATATTAGGAGCATACCAAAGGGTCCCCGCGGGTTGGAGTGGAGGAAGGGCGTGGCGTTGCTTACTTCAGTTGCCTTTTGCATGTAGGGAACCGGAACTTTGGTAAGACACTGGGTGAGACATGGGCATCGGAGCGCGGAGCGAGCTTTCTCCCCCACCTTGGGAAGAGCAGTGAGCGAGCCCGGGGGCCTCCGTCCCCCTCCCCATGTGCCAGGCCGGCCCTAGGCGGCTGCCGCTGCTGCCCCCGCCGCTGCTGCCGCCCGCGCTGCAGCCCGCTGGCTTGGCTGGCGCCTCGGGGCGGCTGCGAGGCTGGAGCGGCGTCCGGCGGCCCCGGCCAGCGGGGCTGGAGGGAGCACGCCGGCATGAGGCAGAGGTGAGCGCGGGGCAGCCCCGGGCGAGGTTCCTTCCAGCATTCCCGGGGCGCGGAGCAGCCCCTCCGCTGCCTGCCTGCCCCTTTCTCGACGGCAGGCCCCGGCGGTCTGCGGGAGGACCGGGGTCGGGCCCGGGGGGCGAGCCCGCCAGTCCTGCGGGCGAAGGGACCCGCGGCGGGAGAGCTCCCGGTGCGCCCCGGCTCCGGCTGCAGCTCCCCGGGGCTGCTCCCCTTCGCGGCAGTGTTTGGGGGAGGGGGCTCATTCCCCCCGGGCTGGAGGAGAGAGCTCTTCCTAGGGACGTTTCCTGGTAGGAGGGACGGCTCTGCGGTGAATGCTGGGGTTTATTTACGGTGTGGTGTTTTGGGGGCAAGAGTGGGAAGGGAGATACGGGGAGGTTTGGGGGACGGGAACATTGAAACTCCCTGCGTTGGGGGGCAGACGCATCGGCTGCCTCTACGTCCTGGTGCTGCTGCTTTGTGCCCCGCTAGCAGCCCCTGTCCCGCCTGGGGTGGTCCCCGTGCTGGGTGATGTGAGCTGTGGGGGTGGAGAGCTGCTCCCGCGGGTAGGAGGCTTGGAGCTCGCCGGGAGCCTGGGGGAGGCTGTGAGGGAGGGACTGCACGGGATGCTGTAGCTAGAAAGAAGTGGAGGTGCTTCTGTGGGGGCCGGGTGAGGGATAGATTGGGTTGGATGAATGAAGGAAAGCGTCCTGCCTTACCTAGCCACCATCCTCCCTGAATCCTTCTCTTCCCGCTCCCCACCCCTCCACCCCTGTTTTAAAGAAAGTACTATGGAAATGTTGTGCCTTGTATGTGTCACCCCAAGCTGCCTGATAAAAAGGATAGTGGCGTTTGTCCAGTTACGGAAACGGTGCACGCTTTGATTCTTGGCCGGAGTCTGCTTGTTGTAAAATAATAATACTCTTCTAGCCCTTTCAGAATTGTTTGTTTGGAAGAAAGCCTTTTTTCAAAGGAAGGCCCGCGGTTCAGTCCCAAACCTATCTCTCCTTTGATCCTTTCATTAGGTTTGACTTCTAGGTAGGTTTTGCCTGGAGCGCAAACTACGTTTATATCATTTTAATGTTGATGTTTTAACACTTTAATTATGGTTTACATAATGCTATAGGGAGGTGGGAGGTGGCTTGTGGGGACAGTCACTGTTTTTGCACACTTGTTTTATTTTTATTTTGAGGAATGCTGGGTGTGGGTGAGGTGGTATTTAAGCATGAGGATATCAGGGCTGGTTTGGTCATTGGGGTTTTCTGTGGGCAGCATGGTACAGTAGGAAAACCGTGGGCTCTGAAGTCAGAGGGCTGCGTGAGCCTGAGTAAGTCACTTAACCTCCATGTTAAATGAGGAGTGTCAAATGAGGCTAGTGGGGCTAAGGGACCCCTGAGGTTCCTTCTATAGCCCTAAATTCTAAAGATTCTCAGGTGACTAAACCGGGCCCTTGGAGCGAGCTAGGTTTTATAATGAGAGAAACATCTTGTTTAAGGAATGAAATGCTTCTATCCAGCAGGCATGCTTCAACCTCTCATTACCTGGCCTTATAAAAATGATGCCAATTGATTGTTTCAGGCTGGCTGCCTTTTCCTGTGAGCATGTCTGTTATGGGGCCTTTAAGAGGACATCCCTTATAGGATGATCATATGTCCTTGGGTCAGAAACTTGGCCTGAATTGTCTTAGCTTCAAAATGCAGGTTTCTTTCCTTCTGAGCTGTAAAAACCTTTTAATTTTTGTTGTTTGTGATTTTGTCTTCTGTGACCAGAGTGGGAAGTTTCAGCTCCTTCCAGGACTGTAGGAGAAACATGACAGAGTATTCTTGTTGAATGTAGTCTTGTCTAACACGGACCTATTTTCTCAACTAAGACTCCTTTTGTGCATTAAAAGTATATTTTAATGTAACAGTATTTTAAAATTTTTTCAGAGTGGTTGGTTGTACTAAGAGTCTGACATCCCTTCCTTGGGTCAATAAACAAATGCTCCCTGTCTCTAAACAACTTTTAAGAAATTATACCTTCCCTTCTTTTTTCTAATGGTAGGTTGAACATGAAGCACATTCACTTCATACAGAACTAAAGGAAGTCAAACAGGACAGTCCAGCTTATGCGAAGCATTTTACACAAAATGGAATGATAAAATGATGCTTTAAAAAGAAGGTGGTGAAGTCATCAAGGTGGGGAACATATTTGGGGGTTGGCTTGCTAAGGAATGGTCTTTTTGGTATTAACTTAATGTATGGTAATAGGGCTACATAAGTCTCTATTTTTTTATATTTTACTATTAGCAGTGAGCAAAATCCTATTGGTCAGAGGATAAGCATAGAAAGTTTTTCCTGTAATCAGTCCTAAATTTTCCTCTTTTCAACTCCCATCCATTGCTCTTAGCTTGGCTTTTAGATGCAGAATAAGTCTTCTAGCCCTTTCAGAATTGTTGAGAAGACTTTTTTCAAAGGAAGGTGCAAGGTTCAGTTCCAAACCTTTTGTTGGCTTCCTTATGCTTGAATTCTGGATGTTTTACCTGGAATGCAATCTGTTTTTTTGTTGTTTTTTTTTAATGTATTTAATGTATTAATATATCATTTTAATGTATTTAACAGAAAAAGTCTAATCCCTTTTCTGTTTGTCAGCTTTTCAAATACTTTCCCCAAACTTCGATTCTTCAGATCCTTCAGCTGCTTTCCCTTGACATGAAATCTGAGGAGCATTGCCATCCTTGCTGCCCTTATGAGTTTTCTCAAGCTTTGTCATTATTGTTAGTTGTTGCAGTAATGTCTGATTCTTGACAACCTTATTTGGGGTTTTCTTAGCAGAAATACTGAAATGGTTTGCCATCTGCCTCTCCAGCTCATTTTACAGATGAGGAAGCTGAGGGAAAGGTCCAAGGTCACACAGCTACTATGTATTTGAGGCCAGATTTGAACTTAGGAAAGTGAGTGTTCTTAACTTCAGGCCCAGTACTTTATCCCAAACCTCTTATGCTTACCAGTATCTTTCTTAGAAATATTCCCAGAACTGAACACAGTACTATAACAGTGGCCTGACCAGAACAGAGTACATTTGAACTATCACCTCCTTATTTGTGGAAGCGATGCCTTTTCATGCAGCCCAAGATGGCATTCGCTTTTTTTTGGCAGCAGTATCATACTGGTGACTCACATTGAACTTGCAGCTAACTAAAACCTCTAGATATTTTTCAGACAAATCACTGTCTAACCATTCTACCCTACCTTGTATTTGGGAAGTCAGTTCTTGGAGGTTTATCCCTGTGAATATTTTTCTTATTAGATTCAGTACTTTGTTGATCTTCTTGGATCTTTTCATCTAATGTGTTAGCTTTCCTACATAGCTTTTTATCATCTGCACATTTCAGAAGCTTTCTATTTATGCCCTTTTCTAAGTTTTTGATAAAAAATATTCCATAGGACCAAGCATAGATGCTTGGGGACATTTCCTTAGCTACCTCTTTGCAAAAAAACACGACTGTTTTCAGTCTAATCATTCTACTATTTCCAAATCTATCTAATTTTACTATCATCTCATCTCTATGCTTTTTATAAGAGTAGCTTTAGATACTTGTTAAAACTCTAGGTAAGCTATATCTATAACAATCTAAAAATGTAAAAAATTTATCTGGTATGACCTACGTTTGATGAGGCCATTTTGGCTTTTTTTTGATGAGTTTCATTCTCCAGATGTTCATTAACCATTGCTTTAATGATCCATTTTAGAATTTTCCCAGGAATTAAAATCAAGCTTACTGGCCTTCGAGTTTTCAGATTTTGTTGTTGGGACAACATTTGTCATTCTTAATCTCTCCCCATTTTCCTTGTGAATCAACTCACTTCGAGCCAAATCTGCTTGTCAGAAAGAGCAGGGAAAAGCACAATCAGTTCTTCCTTCTTTCTATTAACAGTTATAACACATTCATATTGAATAGTGTTTTAATACCTTCTTTGGTCCTTCCTTTCCCCAAAACAGCTTGCTTAGAAAGGAAGCAGAACAGGGGAAGAGGTAAATTGAATAAAAGCAATCTTATGTTCACAAAAGTAATATTCCATGAAAAGGATGGGTGACATCTCTAGTATGTAGGCTCCTATTTACTTATTCCATCCTTATGTTATATATGGTGTCTTTGTAATTATAAATCAGGGGCACTTGGCCTATAATCCATTGAGTAGATATGACTCATAAGTAGGCAATGTTGAGTCTCATTTCTTTGGAATCCTTAGCTTTTCTTTTTTTTTTTTTTTTTTTTTTTCTTGAGGCTGGGGTTAAGTGACTTGCCCAGGGTCACATAGCTAGGAAGTGTTAAGTGTCTGAGACTAGATTTGAACTCAGGTCCTCCTGAATTCAAGGCTGGTGCTCTATCCACTGTGCCACCTAGCTACCTCGGAATCTTTAGCTTTTCTACATCCTCTCCGTGTTAGATGATGGTAGAGATGTTTGTAAATTAGGAGCATCTTTAATTTTCCAGGACATTTTCTTCCTTCTTTTCCTACCTTCTTAAATCTTACTTTCTAGCTTTCATTTTGAATAAAGTAGGAAAATCTGGCTATTCCATGGGATTTAGTTTTTTTTTGAAGTTAGGTACAAGCTTTATTTGCTCTAGCTTTTTTTCCATCATTGTTACAGATAGAAGTGTGGTCTAGTTCAGCAGCTTGCCTTGGACTCGGGAAAACCCAAGTTCAAATTCTGCCTCTGAAAACTATTGGCAAGTCACTTACCCCTCTTACCATCCACAGTTTTTCCATTGGGAGAAAGAGGTCTTTTCCTGCATTAATGAAATCACAAAGGATTCTAAGAGGTACATTCTAGACTGAAGGTATCCTCTTACAAAGACAATTAAGTAGAAAATAAATTGTCTTATGTGACAAAATGTAAGGAAGGCAATTTGGGTCCACAATTGAATGAATGAAGGGAAATAATGCATAATAAGTCTGAGAATATAGGTTAAAGCTGGGTTTTAAGAGGCTTTAATTGCCAAAAGCCTTTGCATTTTATTTTATTAGGGAGTCACAAGAGATTATTGATAGGAAATGACATGGTTAGTAGATCTGCTTTAGGATGATCATTTTGGGAGCTTTGTGGAGATTGGATTGGACGGAAAGGAAAAAGATTGGATAAGGAACACTTCCTTGGAGGTTGTTATTGTCTGTACAAGAGATGCTGAAGGCCTGAACAAGTACAGTGGCTATGTAAATAAAGGGAATGAATGTGAGATGTGTTATAACTTTAGACTAGCACTTACCATTTATCCCCCCCAAATTTCATCCCATTAGATTCAGCCCAGCTTTATAATTTGTCAAGTCTTTTTGGTTTATGACTAGTCATCTGACATGTTAGCAGGTTTGATAATCATGACATCTATACCATGTGATTAATATTAAACCACACAGGACCAAGGAGACATTCCTTAAATGTGTTCCTAGAGATTTCTCAGTTGAAATCGGACCATTTATGATTAATCTTTTACATCTGGCTATTTAGCTGATTCCAAATCTACTTAATGTGATGTTGTCCAACTATATTGTCTTCTGGCCAGCACAAGAGAACTCAAAATGCTTTGTAGAAATCCATGCAAGCTATGTTTTAAAAGAATCTATAATTTTAAAAGAATATAAAGAATCTAACCAATTTAGGAATGTCAGAAAAGGAAATTTCCTAATACTCTTAAGATTTTAGTAGTCAAGCACTATAGGTTACAATTAGAATGCTTCAAGGAATGCATAATGAACCTTCCACTTTTTCAGCATAGACTCTCCTGATTCAATTTGGTCTTTACACTACTACCACTAGGACAGAGTGTTCTATTCCAATAGCCTGTTGATGGGTGTGACCACTTCAAGTCTTCCCTCTTTGCAGACCATCATCCTCAAGTGATTTTCCTAAAGTACAGGTCTGACCAGGTTCCCCCCCCCCCCCCAATAAGCAACTGTGACTTCGTATTGCCTTTAGAAGGAAATACAGGAAGCTGTCATTCAAAGTCTTCCTAACCTTCCTAACTGCTACCTTTTCAGTGTTCTTACACTTTGCTTTCTGCCATGTACTCATCAATCTAGTAACACTGACATGACTGGAATGCTGTCACTTCTCCTTTCCTTCCTGTCTCTGTCTGTCAGTCTCTGTGTCTGTGTCTGTCTCTTCTCCTCCCTTCTCCCCCCATTCTGCTTATTAACCTCCTTTGCTTTCTTTAAGTACTAACTAAAATCCCATCCTCTACTGGAAGCCTTTTCCTACTTTTTAAATTCCATTTGCCTCCCCACTATTTTTATCCTGTCTGTAGTTTACCTGTTCCATTAGATTGTCAGGCTAGCAGTGTCTATTTTTGTATCCCCTGAGTTTAACTGAATGGCTGACTCTCAGTATGCTTAATAAATGTTTTATTGATTGATTGTGTTACTACGAGTCACTTGTCCCTAGACTTAAGTCAAATCCCTACCCTTAGGGAGTTTATAGTCCTTTTGTGGAGATAAATACATTACAGGTTTACAGATTGTAGATAACTAAATAATGATGGGTGTGTTTGTGTATATTAGGGTAAGGGTCTTTGGTCCATAGTTTAGGAATCAGAAAAGACTTTTTGAAGGAGGTAACTCTTGGGCTGATCTGTGGCTGGAGGCCAGCATTCTAGGCCTTTCTAGAAAGTAGCTAAAAGTTATAATGCAAAGCAGAGGTTATATTTGATCCTGCACATAGCAGGGAACCATTGCACCTTCTTGAGCAATAGGTAAAGGTGGTGATTAAATCTTTTTTTAGGAATAAAACTGACAGTTCTGTGGAAGATGGATTGGAGGAGTGACTGAAAGCTGAAGATCGGTTAGGAAGCTATTTGATTATAGTCCAGGTAAGAGGTAATCAGGTCCTCAGCCAAGGTAGTTGTGGTATGAGTTAAGAGTTAAGAATTGTTAAGAAGGTAGACTTGATATGACTTATATATCAAGTTATGGAACAATTGATTTCATATGTCAAAAGAAAAAATTAAATTTTAGATAATTTTTTAAATAAATTTAGGAAATTTTATAATAATTTTTAAAATAAATTTAGGAAATTTTTTTTTGTACTGACAAACACCAGTTAACACAGCTTGATCCATATTTGTTTATTATCTTGTTTATTAATATTTCAAGCCTGAATTGGAATTTTGTGTTATGGCCATCTCTAGCACTCTTGGATAGGATGGTGGGGGGCCCTATTTGGTCCTGCTCTCTGTTATCTCAGCTGTTGCTATTGGCTTTCACTTCCAGGCATCTACTTGTGGGTCAGAACATTGGAACTGCCCTGAGGGAATTTTGGAGCTCTGCTGGCCCTCTTTCTTTCTGCTACATAGTGTTTCAGGGTCTGGGCATCCTTGAAATGTTCCTTGTTTGGACTGGAAGACTTCTGAACACTTTGCTCTCCTCATCTTTCCTGATTGGACCCCTTCCTTTGTAAATGCGGGCTTCTGGCTACCCCCTTGTGCAGATCTGGGTTGTATTTCTCTTTGGATTTCTTGATCATATTTGTCTGATACTCTTGTTTTTTGCTGGGCCACTTGTATAGGTGCTGAGCTATTCCACTCCTATTTACTTGGTCACTTTTAATATAAGAGAATATTTATTTGCCTTCTATAGAATGTAAACTCTTTGAGAGCTTTTTTTTTTTTTTTGTCTTTGTATGAGCAGTACATGGAAATTGGAAATATAATACATATACACATACATATATGTATGTATATGTATTATAAAATTATGTATATTATATATATAGTTTATTATATAGTTATTATTATTATTATATATATTATATATATAGTTTATTATATAGTTAAGGTTTTCAAACTGATTTACATTTATTGTCTCATTTCAACCCCAATAATCCAGTGAGGCAGGTACTAGAATCTGTATCATCACCATTTTGCAGATAAAAAAAATTGAGACTCAGAGAAATTATTTTTCTCAGGGTCCTACAATCAGAATCCTGATATTTGTTCAGATTTTCAGCAAAAACTTGAGAATAAAAGGGAAGTATGCTTTTAAAATTGGATAATGGGATCATAAATTCTTTTTATTTTTCTAGTAAATTTATTTTTAAATACACATTGCTTTATGAATCTTGTTGGGAGAGAAAAATTGGAGCAAATGGAAAAAAAACATGGGAGAGATAAAAAAAATGAATATAGCGTGTGTTGATTTACATTTCTAGATGCAGATGGCATTTTCTGTCTAAAGTCTATTTGGATTGCTTTGGATCACTGATCCACTAAGAACCAAATCTTTCACAGTTCATCATCACAAATTCTTGCTGTTTTTGTGTACAATGTATTCCTGATTCTGCATCAGTTCATGTAAATCTTTCCAGGCCTTTCTATAATTAGCCTCTTCATCATATTTATAATACTCCATTACCTTCAACCATTCCCCAATTGATGGGCATCTGCTCGTTTTCCAGTTCTTTGCTACCAAAAAAAAAAAAAAAGGAGATGCTACATTTTTTCTCCTTTATGATTTTCCCTGGGATACAGACCCAGTAATGGCACTGCTAGGTCAAAGGGTATGCACAGTTTTATAGCCTTTTGGGCATGGTTCCAAATTGCTCTCTAAAATGGTTGGATCCTGTCACAGCTCTACCAAGAATGTATCAGATAATGTGTCATTATCTTTTCCTGTCATCTTAGCCAATCTGAGAGGTGTGAGGTACCTCAGAATTATTTTAGTTATTTTAATTTGCTTTTCTCTAATCAATAGTGATTTAGAGCATTTTTTCATATAACTGTAGATGGCTTTAATTTCATCATCTGAAAAATCTGTTTTTTAACCATTCTTGTCAATTGGGGAATGACTTGTATTCTTATAAATTTGACAGATTCTTTATATATTTTAAACATGAGTTTATCAGAAACACTGACTGTAAAGATTTTTTCCCAGATTTGTACTTTTTAATTTTGTTTCTGTTGGTTTTGTTTATGCAAAACCTTTTTAATTTGATGTAATCAGAATTGTCCATTTTACCTTGTTCTCTAGTTTTTCTTTGGTCATAATTTTCTTTGGTCATAAATTCTGGCATATTATTTTTCAGTTTTCCTAGCAATTTTTGTTTTGTCAATTTTTGTCAAATACTGAGTTTTTATTCCAGAAGCTAGAGTTTGGGGGGAGGGATTATCAAATACTAGATTACTATAAACTTTGTTTGTGTTGTATGTATCTAATCTATTCAACTTCCAGCTTGGTTGCAGTTCAAATATGGATTTTTTTTTTTTTAGAAATTTAAAATTTAAAGTCATTTGCTATTTTTGACTTGGGGTTTCTTCCCTTTACTCTTCTCCCCAAGGAGAATATTTTTTATATGTTTAAAAAAAACCAAAAACTCATATCAAAGGGCTGAAACCAAAAGAAAAAAAAAGGCTTTTTGAATGCCTGTCCTTTCAAAGATCTATTTTTGAAGTTGTCTCTTTCATTGCTCCATGGGGAAGGACAAGAAGTCTGGAGAAGGGTGACATGGGAGATTTATGGATCATCATCAGTGGCTATCAGTGAATTTAGCTAAATTTTCTGACATGGAAATTGTGTCCAAAAAGTGTCTTTGATTGAAGCTTGCCAATAACTATGGTTGAGACTGTTTTTATTGGTGTGGTGAGTAACTGCAATCATCCTACCTGACCATTTTTCAATATCTTTTCTGAGAAAAAGACCCTTAAACCTAAATCTGATTCTTACTGATTGGCCACCAACAGATCCCCTTTAGTCATTATTTGGGTTCTGATTGAGTCAAATTGAATGTAAACAGCAATCATTTATGCTATGATTAGAAACCTGAGGGTCTTCCCTTATTTAAAGTTTATTTGTAGATTATTGGGAGGTTCATATGGGACTTGCTTCAATTTTGAAATTGAAATATTAAGAATAACCCCAGATAACAAGACACATACCAGAGTCATTCAACAAATGACAACAGTGTGGGTAAAAATCATGGACTCTTGTCTCAGAGAGCTTAGTTTACTTGGGTAGTCAAAATAAGGAAATAAGTTGTGAAAAGTAGAGAATTTCTGTTATTTAATTCTGTGGAATACAAAGTCTTTAAGAAGACTTATTGGAGAAGTCAGAATGAGATCTTTGAAAAAAATTAGGGAAATTGGTTGGGAAGATACTCTAAGAAGGAAAGCCTTATGAACAAAGGCATGGGAAATAAAGTGAACCAGGTGTGCCTTACATAAAGAGCAGGTTCTGATGAGGGAATATCAAGATAAGACTAATTAATATAATATAAGACTATTAATATTCAAAGAATAAGTGGAGAACTTTGAATTTTATGAGTTTAGACTCTATTAGTTAAGGAGCCAGTCAATTTATGTTCTTAAGAAGGTATCCTGAAAAATAGGAGATATAGTCTAGATTCTTGCCTTTAGATAGAGGTAGTGAAGGAAGGAAAGGAAAACTTATTGTAGCTCCTACCAAACTAAGAATGTTCACAAATATTATCCTTTTTGAGAGGCTAAGGCTGCTGATAATAGCTTCTGACTTTTCTAGGGAGAGAGGCCTGAATTGAAATGATGGATAGGAAGGATGGAGAAGAGGGCAATCGAGGAAGGATTGAGCCCTGAGTTCAACAAAGCAGATCCAAATGAAGAGAATGTGGTGACACAGAGAGGGGAGAAGGGAGAAGAACAAGAATCTTAGACCTGGACTTGGAAGAAGCCTTAGAAGCAGTTTGATAAGCTTATGTCTAAGTATATCATCCAGAGAACTGGTCTTCTGACACCATTTCCTATGGTAGCCCATTCTACTTTTGGAAGATTCTAATTCTTAGGACTTATGTAGGTGCCTGATTCCTGAGGTATTCTTTAGAGAGCCAAATGATATGAAGCTATTAATATGATTAATATTTTGGGATCTGGCCATTCACCCATTCCAAATGCTCCCAGTTATACTTATCCACAAGACTAATATCAGAACCTTTGTAGATCCTTTTGGTAAAATGTATCTATAAAGCAGCCCCCTATATTACTAATTACTTGTCACAAAAAAAGAGTCTGCCCATGATTAGTTCTCTTTCACATTTTTATTGCTTTTTTGTTTTTATGTTAAAGTAACTTCTCAATTTTATTTCCCCCCCCCCCCCTTCTCCTACCTAGAAAACCAGTGTTTTAACCAAGGTTTAAAAGAGAATAGGGAGAGGGTAAAATAATTAGCTCAGTAAACAACAGTATACACAATGATCCATCCACAATATGGTTCCTTATTTCTGCAAAATCATGGAGAAGTGCATTTTATTAATTTTTAAATTTATTTTTCTCCAGTTACATATGGAAACAGTTTTTAACATTCATTTAAAAATTTTTTTGAATTCTAAATTCCCTTGTCCTGTCCCTTCTCTCACTTCCTCCCTTGTTGAGAAAGGAAGCAATTCAATATAAGTTATATGTGTTTAAGTCACCTTTTTCTTTTTTTCAGGATCAAGCAAGGGCAAAACAGGTTTTTGTTTTTGTTTTACTTTTTCACTTTGAACTGAAAATGCCAAGAGATCAAGAGCATATCCATATATTCAGCAAAAGGGAAAAAGAGGGTTGTATACATACTGCTTGTCTTAAATATATGTAAATATATCACTTTTGCTAACTATTAAAACAGAAAAGAAAAGAAAAACCCTTTCAACTAACAAGTCATACAGTGGCCATGTCTGAAATGTATGCATTTTTCTGCAGTCTGCATCTGTAACTTTTCCATCAGGAGATGGGTAATAGGGTATGACTTATTGGTTCTTCCTCTTTCCTTCCCTCTCTTTTTCCTTTCTTCCCTCTCTCCCTCCTTCCCTTCCTCCCCATCCCTGGAACACATCCCACATAACAAATAGTATTTTAAAAAAAAGAGAGAAAGTCAGCATAATTAATCAATACATTGAGGAAGTCCGAAATATGTTCAGTGTTTGTCTTCCACCAACCTGCAAAGAAGTAGAATTGGGATTTTTTTTTCAAATCATGCTTTTTCTTTGTAGCTTTTTAGTATTCACTTTTCATTTGTGTATGTGTTAACCTCCTAACTTGTTTTAGTAATTGTTCTTTTCTCTTTTAGCTTCATTTTTTCATTAGTTTGTGTTTATCTTTTCATGATTTTCTTAACTAGAAATTATTTCTTAAATAAAATAAATAATAATATAAAATTATTAAATTATTAAATAGAATCTCAAGATTCAGGGGCATGGTATGGACATTTTAGTTGCCTTCTTTGAAAAATTCCAAATTGCTTTCCAAAATAGTTATATTGACCCATAGCTCCACTGACAAAGTGCTAATGTTCCCCTATTCCTTCCAACTTTGACTCTTCCCATCTTTTGTCATGATCTGTTCTTAATTAAACCTTACTATTCCTTGTGATTTCTGCTTCCTTTTCAAGATTTTCAGAAGCCATCGCTTTAATAATTTAAAATAGAATTTTGCCACCAATTGAAATCAAACTCCCGGTCTAATGTTTGCATACTCTATTCCCTCCCCACCTCTGCCCTTCAAAAAAAAAATTTAAATGAGAGTCCTATGGGACTCATGCTCTAAATTTTCTTAGCTCACAGATAACAAACAGTTATCAGTACCCTGGGATGTAGTTCATTTGGACATTTGGATCTGGATTCTGGAACCTGCTAGCTATGTAATCTTGAACTTGTGCAAGTCACCTAATAGCTTTTTGTCTAGGTTTCTTCATATATAAAATGGGCGTCATAAAGATGATAAAATGTGAGGATAAAATGAGATAGCATTTATAAAGTATTTAGCATTGTGCTTGGTACAGAAATAATTATTACATAATTAATAAGTATAATTACAACATAATATGATATAATAAGTAATAATTATTATTATTGTATATTAAAGGCAGCCATACTGTAGTATGTAGTAAGGTAGTAAGGTGTTAGCCCAAACTGCTCTCTAGTTTTCCCATATGGTCTTAAATAATGTTATCTCTTCCTTTTAATTGGTATGACTTTTTTTATCATCAGTTATATTAGTTTATGTTAATTTAACCATACCTCCTAAACTGCCTTTCAGAGGCCTTAGTCTCCTACCCACCTTTTCTTTTAGCAGTCTCCTTCCAGATCTAGGGAACGGATCAGACTATCCTTGGATTTTTTTTTTCCTACCACACATTTTGTCATGAGGAAAGTATCACCTCAAGGTTCCCATTATTTCCACTCCAGCAACCAGTTTTTTTTGATAAAAATCCTATCCAGCACAGAAATTAGCTACTGTTGGTAGAGACAGTTCCCACAGATGTCCAGATAATTGAAATTTACCCTTCCTTTCTAATTAAGTCAAGCCTCTGTGCCATACTTGAAATCCCAACTCAAAATACCTCATCTATTTCCTCTATGTTCAGGTGGTCTGTAGTGAAAAACACCTGAACTTGCATACACATTTTTTTTTTTTTTTCTGCTTCCACTTTTAACCAACCCCCTCTAGTTCTTGGATTTCTTCACAAAAGCACAGCTACTTATTATGGAGTACTGTCTTCTTTTTGGCTTTTCTGCTCCCCCTTTTCTATCTTTTACCTATATTACTCCTTTGTTACTAAGGCATACCATTTCTAGAGCTCTAGTCTGATTATGGCTCTCATTCCACTAAATCCAAGTTATACCTATTAAGTCAAATTGGCTTCCTTATGTTTGGATTCTCAGCACTGCACTCATTCTTTGCATTTGTCTATAGATTTCAATGACTTAGTTTTAGGGTTGCCTCTCTCTCTTATTGAATTTTGTTTCCTGCAAAATATCTTTAACTTTTTTCAAAAATAAAGAACAGTGATTGTATGTGAAACTTTAATTATACATAGCTTATTTTAAAATATAAGTGTATATCAAATTTACTTTGTGTCTACTTTTGGACTTTTTTCTGTTTTTTACTGAATTTTTAAAATGTTTCATTAATATTTTTTGGTATCACTATCTCTTCCTCCTCGCCCTCTCTTCAGATAATAAATCTTCTCCTTGTAACAAATCAATGTTCTTCATTGTTTATTTCCCAAATCTCTTTCATTTCTAAAACTTGTTTATCTACAGCAGCAGCAGTGATGAAAACATTGTCTTTGTTCCTAAAGATGTCAAGTTTCTTGTCTTAAGACTTGACTAAGTCTTTAAGGATTACTTTCAGGTTTGTTTGGCAGATTTGTTTGTGTCCACATGATTCCCTCAAAATGGGTAATGATATTTTAATAATTGCTAGTATTTACATAGTATTTAGTGCTTGATAAATAATTTCTATTTAACCTCATAACAACTTAAGGACTATTTTATATCCAAAACAGTCCACTTTACAGATGAGGAATTACTTGCTCAGAGATATTCAGTTAGAAAGTATTTGAAATAGGATTGAACTTGCATCTTCCTTGACTCCAGGTCTAACCCTCTATTGCACCACCTCTTTGCCTCATGTAATTAGTAAGTCTCAAGAGCTTTTTTGAAGCATCCTGGGTAACTGGTCCAAGAAGATGTTGGATCCTTCTATTATTATCAAGTCTTAGAGACCATTATTGCTTATTATTTCTTCTCTGACCCATGAAGGCATTTATACTTCTGTCATGTTTTGTTGATGGTTAATAGCAGTTTACTTCTCAGTTGATAGCCTATATCTCTCACTTCATCCTAAATATTTAGTGGTCCTTCCCTTCCTCTGTTTCTGCCTTCCAGTTTCTTGACAAAGATCTGGATTTGAGACTCTTTAGAGTTTTTTAAGAGCACTTAATTCTCCCTGATAACCTGTAAAGTAAATGAGTTTTCCTCAATCACCTTTACTTTCTTTTCTGAGGGGGAAAAAAGCCTGGACTTTGATCATTATGTTTCATGGCCAAAAAAGACAAGTACTGTGTGAACTCTACAGTTGGCAGTGAAATTCTTCCGTTCTCTATCTTTGATGTAAGTGAAAATGTTAGTTATTTTTCTTGTTAGTAGCTTCCCAGTATAACTTTTTTTTTTTTTTTTTCCTGCTCTATATTCACATAAGCCATCTTTCAAGTCCCTTCTCATCTCTGCTCTTCAGACTCCTATAATCCATTTAGGGTCAGCTCAGGTGCTTCCTTCTCAGGGAAGCATTCCTGATCCTCCTAAATGTTTAAGGATTACTTTGTATTACAATTACCTTGTACTTGTAAAAGTCCTCCTGACTGGGTCTATCTCGGTCTCTCATTCATTGAAGTTTCTTCAGTATCTTGCACAAAGTAAATATTTTAAAATGTTGAATTTAGTTAACTAATTTGAAATTTCTTTTTAGTTCTAGTTAGTTACACTGAGTCTTTGAACTCTGTATTATAGTTCTGTTTGGGTAGTGTTGGTGAACTAGCAATAAAGCGATCCTTTAACATAAGCATGAAAAGCATACCTAACTCCCCTCCTTGGCCTCCCATCAAACATTTTATTTATCCATTTGAGGTTTTCTTAGCAAAGATCCTGGAATGGTTTGCTATTTTAAACATGAGGAAACTGAGGCAAACAGTTAAGTGATTTGCCCAGGGCCACACACAGAGCTAAGTGTCTGGCCCAGATATGAACTCAGATCTTGTAGACCCCAGTCCAGGTACTCTCTCCACACTGATATCTAGCTACCTAGATAAGAGTAAACAACCCCAAACATAAAACAGTCATTTTGTTTATAAGTTCAACTTGGTCCTCAAAATTTATTGTCTAAAGCAGGTAGAGGCAAAAATGGGTGCTAGAGATGTCATTGAAGTACTGAGGAACCTTAAACTGTACAGTGGAAGGAGCAGCCACACAAATGAAATTATTGTAAAGTATCAAAGTGACTATAAAAAATGCTCCTGTTGTTTCTCTGGGACTGCCTCATTTAACATTAAATAAAATAACGTCATGCTTATGGAATCTACATCCGCCTCCTTGACTGCCATTCCCCCTGACCCCCCAGAAAGCTATCTCTCAGTCAGCACATTTTCCTTCACACTTTTTTGGCTTTCCTTCCATCCCCACCCCTATACTGTATCTTGTGTTTCTTTATTGATGTCTTTTGTCTTTATGACAGTCATTTCAATGCCACTTTCTCCACTGTCCTACCCCTACACATATATACACCATGAACACTTCTCTTGTGACAAAGAAAATTTTATGCAAAAAAATCAGATCCAGTGACTACATCAACCTTATGGAGCACGTTTCATAATCTAGTCTCTAAAACCTTGTTTTTTCAGTCACTCAGAGTTTAGTTTCCATCCATCATCTTGCCATGACTTCATTATCCACCATACATACAATATATATTGTATTCTTGGTTCTGCCTTGTTCATACTGCCCAAGTTCCTATAAATCTTTCCATATCATATTCGTAATAATAATAATATTTTATTCATAGACCATAGACTGTAGTATAATAAGATTTCATTCATAGACCATAGATTTTAAGGCCATTTTTCAATTGATGGGCACAGGCTTTGTTTCTAGTTACTTGTTACAACAAAAAGTATGGCTATGAATCCAGTGAACACCCTGTGTTCTATTATTTTGCATATGTTGAAACACCAAAGTAGGAAAAATAGCTAATATATACCACTTAAGGTTTACAAATATTTTTCCTATAACATCCCAATAAAGCAGATGTGAGGATTAAAAAAAAAAAAAAAAACATAAAAGTGGCTTTTCTAGGGTCAAACAGCTTTTGTCCAAGCTGAGACAATAGGTCAGGCTTTCTGATTCCCCAGTATAGGCTCCTTCCCCTAGATTATGTTGACTAACCCAAATGCTTATGTAAATAATTTTTAATCATTCCTATGGTATTTAGAAAGAGTTAATATTGATGAAATGTGATAGAAGGCCAAGGAGGGGAGTTAAGTAGGCTTTTCAAGCTTAATGTTATAGGATTGCTTTATGCTGGTTCACCAACACTATCCAAACAAGTATATTTGGTTTTTTTTTTTTTTTTTTTAATCTGTGGTAGTACCTAATAACCAAGGCCACGCCAGGCTGTTTCTGTCCAAAATCTGATGTCATCACTAGACAGATATACTGCAGAAGATAAGTGGCATTCACTTGCTCTTTAATTGTCACACTCGTCAGTACCTGTGCTGGCTGCAGTATCTGGATATGGCTCTAATGTGTACCTACCAATTGTGACCTTCCATGCTCACTCAATGGAATATATTCTCAGGACAAGAGCTGAGATCTGTTTGACAGAAGACTATACCTGGTTTGAAACTAGTAATGATCATGCAGATGTTGCTGTTCTGGAGACAGAGCAAGAATTTGGGGGGGAGGGGATTTTCAAGTTGAAGTGGCAAGGTATGAATATTTCTCTAGGAACCTCTAAATTACAGTATTTACTTTGTCTATTGGCTAATCACTCACTTTGGACTGTGTGCCTACAGAGGGATAAATGTTATTCATTTCTCTGACAAGGTTTGCTAGGAAGGCTAACTGGTTAATGGGTAGCTAGGGGAAAAACAATTTCTGGATTAGACTTTCTAAATGCTAATTTATAATACTTAGATACTAAAATCCCATTTAAAAAACTTTCCTCATTTTTGCCTTTCTTGTATCTTTAGCAAGAGGAAGAGGTGACAAAAACAGTAATTTCCTAGGACAGTATCTTGGATAGGATTAAATAAAATATTAAATTAAGTACAAAAATATTTTAAATTATTACAAGATATAATAATAGAAATGCTGAATTAAACAAAATGCTGAATTAAACATTTCAAAAAAAAATTCCTTGGAAATGGAATATAGGGACCAAGACTATTCAATAAGCATCTCTAAAGAGGTAGCATAGCATGGTATAGTTGGGATCTGAGTTTAAATCCACTTCTGATGCTTACTCCTTATGTGACCTCAGGCCACATCTTCATCATGGGAAAGTTGGATTAGATGGCTTCCAAGTTCTCTTCCCAATTTAATCCAAAGAGAATAGCTCCAGGAACTCCAGAAACCCGGATGCATGTTTATTATGTCAGAATTGTACTAACCATTGGGGATACAAAACCAAAAGCAGTGTTGTCCCTCAAAGGAGCTTAAGTTCTATTGGGGAAAACAATACATAAAAAATATATATTCAAATTCATTGGGTAGGGGGGAGAGAGAATGACCACTAGCAGCTAGGGAGATTAGGTTTCCTCCCGGAAGGAGCACTTGATCTAACCTTTGGTGGATAAATGGTCAAAGGATGACCCAGCTGAGAGCTGGAAATACAAAGATAAAAAGCTTTTCCTGTCAAACAGAAAACATGTACATAGTAATCATATGCATACTATATGAAAATGAATGCAGGATGTTTGGGAAAGGAGGACAGTAGGAATAGAGTATCAAAAGACTAGAATGAATAGAGAATGGCAAAGGTAGTACTTAAAATTAATGAGGGATTCTTAGGATTTTACTTATGAACAGAAAATAATTTCCCATTTTGAGGAAGTTAATTTAGAGGTGCAGCAGCTGATTTAACAATGTGTCCACCTGAATAAACAAATCAAGTCCAATGCTCTTGTTTAGTGCAAGAACCCAGAACTTTGAACAAGTTTTTGTTTAGCCTTTTCTGTCATGTCCAACTCTTTATGACCCCATTTGGAGTGGAATTTTCTTGATAAAGATACTGGCCTAATTTGCAATTTCCTTCTCCACCTCATTTTTACAGATGATAAAATTGAGGCAAAACAGTGTTGAATGACTTGCTCATGGTTACACATCTAGCAGGTGTCTGTAGCCTGATCTGAATTCAGGTCTTCCTGACTCTAGGCCTAGCATTCTATCTACTTTGCCACTTAGCTAACCTTTGTACAGTTAACATGTAGTTAAAGGAGTAAAAAGATTCTCAGGATTGAGCCAACTTGTTTCTTATTGGTAGAGAAAAATGAGAGGGGAGGGATAGTCTTGTGACTTTTCCATTATCAGGTGATTTATAAAGTGTACAAAAATACAAAATAAATGGGGGGAACATTTTAATTTCTTGATGGAATGATAGTCTAACTCAGGGGACATCAAAGGGATGAGGTGAGAAGAACATCTGGTCATTAGGGATAGGTAACAATTTATGGACATCACAAAGAATCACAAAAAGTGCAAGCAAAAAGAGAAAATCTTGGTAAAATGTTCTACTCAATACCTCGGTACCTTATAAATTAGATGAGTAGGAACAGCCTTGGTTTCTAATGTAGGATTCCTCAATTACTGGCCCCAGATCTGTTGATTTACACACAGGAATCTCCTTTTTTGGTTCCTTTCTTTCATGAAGAGTTCAACTATTGTAAGGAAAGGTACTATAAGCTACATGATCTTCTTCATAAACAGTGGGCAAACCACACTTTGACTGTCCCTCAAGGGCACAGATTAACTTGATATAAGCCAAAAAAGAGGGAAAATCTCTTATCTCTGTTTGATTCCAGGCAAAAATCATAATTTACAGCCAACAAACAATGCGAAGTTCCACATTATTCACAAGGTATCATAGTCAGGCTCAGAATTAATAAGATAGAAAATTTTGCGATTCAGAACTGAAATGGCACAGTAGGAAACTGAGTCAAGAGGATCCTACTGTTGCCTATGCTAGATCATTCTCTCAACTTTCCCGAGCACAGCCATCTACTTGTAGCATTTCTCAGGTTGCATTTCCTTTAGGCAGCATGTGACATTCCCCTTGAGTAGCATAATAATAAAAATGATATAAAAGTATAGTCTCACAAGTTTTTACCCCATAAGCAAAATATTACTAATCAGAGTTAGGGTTAAGATATTATTTTTCTCCTGTTGTGACAACAGTTGACAATGAGTTTAAGGACTTCTTATTTACCCTTTGTTTATAATTTAAGAGTAATTGCATTCTGTAGTTTCACACATATAGTGAATACATCATAAGTTGACTCTGGTCAACTATTCTGGTTCCAGAAGTATCCATTATTACCTCTCAACTCCTTTGAAACCTTTGAATCTAGTGTCTTGTATTACTAAGTAGGCTCAGAGATGGTACTTCACTACAAAATCCCAGAGAACCTTACAGATAACAAGTTTTTTCTCCCCATAGTCAGTGGATTATTATCCATTTTAGAACAAAAAAAAAATGTAATAAATAAATTTTAAAAACATTTTTTACCATATCCTTTTAATAACTCAATCTAAACTAATAGCATCCAGATTAAGAGAAAAGTTATTTTTCTTCCATTTCTGATACAGTGATTTTCCAAATTTCAAAACTTTTAGAGAAATTTTAGAGACATAATAATGACATAAGATGTCATATTCAAAATATGAAATAAAACGTTTTACAATCAAGTGACATCAATGCAGTTAAATGTATTTCCAAATTATAGGAAACATTCATTTTGGGAATATTACATTGATTGTACTTAAGACCTTTATAGAATTTCTTACATTTGCTAACATTTACATAGTGTTAGTGTTTTCATTTACATAGTGCTTTTGGCTCTAGTTTGAGGAGATACTCTTTGAATGGTGCTCCAAAAATAGTGCCCATATGATTTTATGCTGCAAATTAAAAAATAATATTTAAATATGAAATATCAAATATGTTCAAAATGCAATATTCAAACCCAAAATCCAAAACCAAAATTTGGAAAGTAGAAAAATTGCATTTTAGTCACAAATTTAGTCTATTTAATTTATTATTTCTGTAGACTGGGAGAAAAGATTTACCTTTCCTCTTATCTCTGTAAACTTCAGTCTGGCTAAGGTTAGAAATGCAGAGATTATTTTTCTGAAGATTTTTAAAATTCTTCAGAAAAGTTTTTCACTCTTTATACTCATTCTTTTGGCTTAATAACTTTTAGTAGTTTGTTTTACAAGATAGACAATTACTAGCAAATTTTTAAATTTCTACTGAGTTTTTAATCAAAAGCCTCAAAGCCTTTAATTTATAGTAATTGAGTGCACTTCCGGCCAATTCTGAGACCATCAAGATTCTTATGTATGTTAGACCAATCATAATTTAGTACTTTTTTTTTTTTCTTTCTGAGGCTGGGGTTAAGTGTGCCCAGGGTCACACAGCTAGGAAGTGTTAAGTGTCAGATTTGAACTCAGGTCCTCCTGAATTCAAGGCTGCTTCTCTATCCACTGCGCCACCTAGCTGCCCCCAGACCAATCATAATTTGAGAGCTCTTCTTAGTCATCCACTTCTAAATGGAGAGCTTCTCCTAGGCCAGGAAGAATTTAGCACCTGCTTACTAGTTTCATTATCCTTGGTTCCCTAATTAATGACCATTTGCCTCTGAAAAGTTAGCTGTCTGGATATAGTTCAAGATGATATGGAGATCCAGGGACAGTTGATCCTCTATTAAGAAAGTTCATCAGTAGAAATCTTACCAGGGTGTCCTAGAGAAGGTCCAGTTGTCACATGGGGACTTGAAGACTCAATCCCACTTGGGTAGCCATAACTATTATGTCAAATAAAAACACCAACTAGTTGCAGCCAGACAACAATACAATATAACAACATATGCATTTGAAGAAATAAATCAAGTTTTGCTCAAAGACCCAGAAATCTTCATAGTTTCCTCCATAGTCAATGTACAATTAAATATACAATTAAAAGAATGGAAAATGGGACAAAGGGATTCAATCACTTTGTTCCTTATTGGTGGAAAGGATTAGGGGACATATTAGAGGGGGGGGGAATAGTTTTATAACTTTCCCACGATCAGATGTTGGAATTCAGGTTCACAAAATGGCAGATAGAGGGAAAATGGAGTTATTTATGCTATTTTAATGTAACATGAGGAAGATTGTAAAAGATTTTAAATACAAGATAAGAGTTTATTTTTGATTCTAGAGGCAGTGGGGAAGCTAGGACAATTTGAATAGTAATTGACATGGTCGGATTGGTACATAAGGAAAATCAGCATGGCTATTATAGAGAGTATGAAGAAGAGAAAGATGGGAGGAAAAGAAACCAGTTAAAAAGCTGTTGAAATAGCCCAGGTGACATTTGGCAGTGGCTTATCATGGGATGGTAGCTCTGTGTGAGTGTGTAGAAGTATGTAAGGGATGTTGTAGGGAAGAAGATTAAAAGATTTAGCAATTGATTAGATATTTGGGATAAGTGAGAGTGAAAAGGAAAATGGAACTTTTTTATCTGGATGGAATGGGAGGGGTCTCCTTGATGGAATTGAAAGTGTTTTGGGGAAAACTCTGCACACTTATCCTGTGCTGCTCATTCCATCTCATTGTAAAGGAAAAAGGGAGAGCTTTTGTTCACTGAATACAGCTGAGAACAGGATAAAGATCAGGAGATTGCACAATGGTTGTGCAATATTACAGTAGAGAGGATAGAGTGGGAGAATTTTAAGCATTAATAGGTGGAGGATATGGTGAAGTTGGGTTGACTGTTAAAGGATATCTTTAATCTTCTATTGATTGATTAATTATCTCACTGAGATACTTTTGGAGCCTCCATTTCAGGGTCTACTTTCCCCCATAGGAACTAGACCAACAAAAATAGATGATGATGATGATAGATAACATTTATTTAATATTTACTATGTATCAGTACTGTGCTGAACATTTTATAATTAGTATCTCATCTGCTCCTCCCAGCAACACTAGGGGGTAGGTTATTATTGATGGTGTGCAACCCATTCAATAAATCTCAGATTTCTCTAGATGCAAAGAGAAAGTTTATTCAGTTCTCATAGAAGTAGGCAGTCACTCTCACCTTATTGGGGGGCACAGACAGTAGAGGCAATATAAGTTCCCTGACACAAGATTTACATTTCCCCCCACACACACACCATGGCTCTTTCCTCATTGACTGAGAATGTAACCTAACATTCTAAGCACGAAAACTACAGCGAACTAACACATAGATTCAAATTTAAACAAAGACATTCCTTTTACTACCCCTCCCAGAATTGCTCCATCCCCCCATATCCTGGGAAGTATTTGCCAATGAGGAAAGGCAAGGAAAATAGGAACCTGATCCCATAACTTGGTTAATTTATAATTTTTCTTTTGAAGAAATACAAAATTTTCCCTTTGAACATTTTTATAAATGAGGAAACTGAAGTGAAGTGACTTACCTGTGGTCTTACAGCTAATAAAATGTTTGAGTTTATATTTTAACTCGGGTCTTACTGACTCCAGAACCAATACTCTATCACTGTATCTTCTAATTGCTTCAATACAGTATCTGTTAAGCTTTTATATTGTTCATTTAACTTAAAAACAACAACTAACCTGTGATATCATTGTGATATAGACTATTCCTTGTGAGAAACTCTTATCAATGCAGGCTTGCTTTCTTGCTTTGCAACTTAAGAAAGTTGTTGGGGGAACTGAGACTTTGCTGACTCTAAGAAACTCTTATCCACAAGACTGTTTCCCCATCAATTCTACACAAAACCTTAGTGGCCCATGAAAGAAAGAGAAAATACAGTAGGAGTATGAGTCTTCTCATTTCTACTAATTGATTGATTAGTTTAAAAAGAAATGTAATTTCACTACTTGAAGCTACATCCAAAACTAATGATAAAAATCTTGAACAATCCTGGATAGATAAGAATCATTTGTGTTTTAACATTTGGATTATATGAAAAGGAATTTTTGAAATATTACCTCCTTCCCCATCTGATTTGATTAGCAAACTTAAAAAATAAGTAAAAACAAATTTTCGTAGGATCATAGATCTAGAGATGGAAAAGACTTCAAAGATCTATTCAGACTTTTAATTTTACAAGTGAGGTAGCTGAGACTTCATCACAGGTTTCCTGATTCTCAGTTCATTGCTTTCTTTATGATATCTGTTCTGTCCTATCACTTTGTTATTCTCAAGTAGTTAATATGCTGAAAAGAAGGGATAAGCTCTACTTGGCTTGGGGGCAGTGTCATGGGAGAGATTTGAATTCAAACTTCATCAGAATTTCAAGTTCATCCCCCAGCCTTGAAGTACAAAATGACAGTTCTTATTCCCTCTCAGGCCTAAAAGATTTACACGTGATTCTCCCCAGCCCCAGCTTCTGGCTTTTAGTTCTTTCATTCTACTCTCAGTATTTTGCTCTTAGTTCCAGAGGATCGATGTTAAATGTACAGGTTGTAGACTTTGTGAGTTGAGGGACTAAGGATGCACAAATGGTCCATACTGATAGGGTATCCCCATTCTCTCAGCATCCTTGAATCCACACTTTTTTGGTCATTCTTTTATGCTCGGGCTGAGTGAGCAGACCCTCACATTTATTTGTTTCTAAACTTGTTTCTTATATATAAAATAGGATAAAACTAACAAAATTTATTTATAGTGGGGTTATTATAAAGTGCTTTCTAAAATGTTACATTAGTGTGAAGCATTTCTTTTTTTATAGCTTTTATTTACAAGATATATGCATGAGTGTTTTCAGTATTGGCAATTGCAAAACCTTTTGTTCTAATTTTTCCCCTTCTTCCCCCCATCCTCTCCCCCAGATGGCAGGTAGACCAATACATGTTAAATATGTTAAAGTATAAGTTAAATAGTGTGAAGCATTTCTAGTAAATTCTAAGCATCTTGAAGTTCTGATATTGCATCATTGTCTTCCCACTGCCTAGTATTGTATCTTGTAATTAAATTCAAGAAATATATTATTGTACACTATAGTCAGCTGAGAAGATACATAGTACAAAGGACAGTTTTTATTCAAATTTTTTGGTTATATCTCTCTGAAATGAAGAATTGATCTTTCAGGTTAGTTTTTGTATTATGAGTCACTTAGCTTCTGCCCTGGTCTGTCTCAGGAGTGTTAAAGGAATGATATCTCCTTCCCAGTCAGAATTCCCTGATGCCTTGGAAAGGACACCTTCCCTGTGGATAAGGATTTCTGTGAGCACCACAGAAAGAGACATCAGACTGCCTTGCCTGACATAGTTTCCTTTGGGTGCCTCTTTTTTTCCCCTATAGAAGTAGATTGAGGTTTTGGCAAGGAGCCTGGAGTCCGGAGCAGGGATATTCTCATGCTCTGCTCACAAAATGCCTTGTATGAAGGGGAGGTGTATGGCAGCAGACATGTGGGTCCCTTTGGGCTTCGTGTACACAGTACACATTGCTCTGACTTTGGCACTGCCAGCTACTACATACACTGAAGGGTCAGGTTACGGTTGCTGTGGGAACTGTGACCTTTGAATTTCTTGGCGTATGTGTGGAATTTCTGTTACTCAACACTAACAACTGGGACTTTTTTTTTCCTTCTTCCCTTTTTGGTATTTAATTTTTATCTCTATAAATGAGATCTGTTGGTTTTCTTTCTTTGTGCTAAAACAGATGGCTTTCGTTTGCTTTCACTTGCCTGATAGAAGGCAGTGTGAGCTGTTGTTGCCCCTTGAATGGACTGACTGCTCTGGCTCTTACTACCCCTGGAGGGATTTTTGTTGTCCTTTAAACAAAGATGGGGGAGGGGAGGAGTGCCTACTGTTGGCCAGTGGTACAATGGAGAGAATGCTGAATTTTAGAGGACCTTGGTTTGAATTCCAGCTGTTGGATATCCAGCTTGATAGGTCATTAAAGCTTTCTTTGTTCCTCAGTTCCTTATGAGAGGAATAGAGTAAATGCTTCTTTTCCAGCTCTAAGTCTATGATGAAGGAAGATATTTCCATTTTAAGAAAATGGAAATTAATAGTGCCCTAGTTAACTTACTACCACCTAAATTCAAACTGTATTACTGTTCCAGCTGTTGGGAATTTCAAATTCTACTATATTCCTGTTTAGGCCTTCTTCAGTAAGGCAGTTTAAAGTGATGTTCTCTTCCTTTAAACTCCTTTTACAATTGTCTGCATAATTAATTCCGTAATTAATAATTTACTACTCTATGACATCTATTTTTTAAAGTTATTTAAATCTGTTTTTTTCTAATTTTAAGTTCCTCAAATAGACACCTAAACCTGGAGCCCTATATCTTCTTATAGGAGCCATATCCTTGGTATATAATAAGCATTTCATAACTATTTGTGGATTAGTCAGTTTATGGAATTTTTTTTTATTAAAAATTTTTTAAAGAAACCAAATGTTTACTTTGAACTTCCATTTCCTTGCTAACTAAAAGCACATTCACAGGTAATCCTTTACTAAATTAATTGCAACTATAATTAGCAGTCTCTTATTTTCTTGTCTCAAATGATCTTTATTCTTTACTAGTAAATGAGTACAGTATATGAATTCATGTAGAGTCTTAAGATAGATAAAGTCTGCCTTTATGTGATTATTTTTAAGAAACAAGTTATATTTACTGTGAAATAATTAGAGATTTCTCCTAGTCTATGTTTGCAAATGCATTAATACAACTGATAAGTGCAAGCAGACTTTCTTTGGACAATATAGATTACAGCAAAGAGATTGATGTTCCTTTCATTGGGTTGTGATCTAGGCATTTCTTTTGCCACATGCAGAGTGAACATAGTGGTCTTCTTGCTACAAGATCATTGGAACACTGAGGTTACATGTTAAGCTCAATAGAACACTAAACTTGGAATGAGCACAGTATTGAAATCCTAGCTCTGCCATTTCTGAACAAGTCACTTAACCTGTACCTCTTTTTTTTTGTCTTTAAAAGGGGATAATACCTATACTGCCTACTTCAGAATTGTGGTAAAATCACTTTGTAAAGTAATATATGAATGATGATTTTTTTTTTTTTAATTATTTTATTTTTTTTTAAGACCGTCATGGACCACTCATCCCTTTCTGAACTTCCTGGAATGATATTTTGAGAAACAATAGTTCATTGGATAGAATAATAGGCTGCCATTCTAGAGATATTTGACTTAGTTTCACCTCTTGTATTGATTTACTAGATAATTCCAGGCAACTAATTGGTCTCTATTTTCTTATCTCCAAAATGAAGATGATACTTGTTCTTCCCTATACAGTATGACACTCATGTAGAATCTTTTAAATTAATATCTATATTTATATCTATCTATCTTTTTTTTTTTTTTTTTGAGGCTGGGGTTAAGTGACTTACCATCTGTGAAAGTACTTTTAGAAGGAAAGGGAAGCTCTCAAAAATTTCAGATATATTATTAATCAGAATTTCCTCTGGTCCGACTCTGTGTAGTTTGTCTTTTGTTGATGCAGAGGCTGCCAGTACTAACATGAGAATTGTAACTGAACCATCCCCAACCTCTCCACTGGCTGTGTTCCTTCTCCCACCCCCAACTTTGCATAGTCTCTAGATAAACAAACTCTCTGAGCATCTGTCTTTAGAAGGAGAAAATAGTGTCCTTTCTAAGAGTACAGTGTCATGCAATCATTTAGTACCTGTAAATATCATATCATCTATACCTCTGCCTCTAGGAAGGGTTGTTGTCTGATTGAGTTTCCTTATCACCTTTTCCCAGCATGGTGAGAAGGAAGGGGGTTTGCTTATTTGGCCTACCCATAGGTCCTTGGCTCATTTTATTAAACAAAAGTTAGGATGCAGTTAAGTTCTAATTCTGTCTCATAATCCATTCTTCAGTGAAAGGTTAAACAATCGGACATGTAACCTTTTTAAGGAGCCAGACTGCATTGACCCTTAACTCCCTGATTGCTGGTTTTTAAGAGTTCTGCATGGTATGACAAACAAGGATTCTGTTGCAGGAAAAAAAGGTGTCCATTTCAGCAACACTGCAGATGACAATATTTAGTTAATCAATACTAAGTATTCATGAGTGTGTAAACTAGGGGCCTTCCTCGTGGGGGAAAATACTTACACAGAGGCAGTAACTATTGGGAGCAGAGTGAAGGGAGAGAAAAGGATAGTATTAAAACTTTTACTGGTACAGAATAAAAGTGGACATAGTGAAGCAGCGCATGATATATAAAAATAGGAGAAGAATTTAAAATAATTTTTAAGTGCTGATACACCTTGTCATCTAAGATGTATTTCTGTTGATGTTGATTTCCTATAGGTTAGAGGTCAAAAGTGATGGAACATTTTCAAAAGAAGAAATGCAAATTATTGAAAACAATCTAGAAAAAAAACTCCAAATCAACTGTGAAGTTTATTCTCAAAAAAAAATTAAAAAAGAGATAATGTGGATGAGGCAATGGAGCTATTCTTTTGGTAGAGCTATGTATTGAACCAACCGTTTTAGAAAACAATCTGAGGTAATGAGAAATGTTAGCATTGTTACACTTTGACCCAATGATCCCTTACTGAGTCATATTACTGTCATAATAATAGCTAGCATTTATATAGCACTTACTGTGTGCCACATAGTATGCTAAGTGCTTTTATAAATATAATCTCATTTGATCTTCACAATAACCTTTGAAGGTAAACACCATTATCTCCATTTTACAATTGAGGAAACTGAGGTAAACAGGTTGAGGTAAACATGCCCACAGTCACACAAGTTATTATCTGAGGCTATATAATGCTTAGATCATCTTGCTTTATTCACTGTATCACTTAAGATGCCTTCAGACAAGTAGGTTGTATATCGGATATAGAGCTGAACTTTGAGTCCAGAATATTTGATTTCAAGTCTAGCCTTAGAGTAAGCCTCGTCACTTAATAGCAAGTCAGTTAATTGCTGTTTAACTCAGTTTCCACAAATGTAAAATAGTATCTGCTTCCCTGGGATTTTGTGAGAATCAAATCACTTTTTGTAAAATGCTTTGGAAACCTTAAAGTGCTATGTAAATAAGATGAGCTAGTCACAAGGAAGTCAGTGGCAGAAAGAAAAGGTCCCTATATGAATTGTTTAAAACCAAAAAATGCAGAAGAACCCGGAGAATATACATAATGAGCATACTGATGTAAGTGAAAACAACATTTAACAGTCAACTGAACTGAAATTAAATGCAGTCTTGGTTCCAAAGGATTGATGTCAAAAGTTTTCCTTTTTCTTAAGAGAATGTAGATATTCAGTGCATATTGGTGTTTATGCCTTGTAGATTTTGTTTAACTTTTTCTTGTAATCTTTAAACTGGGAGAAAGAACCTTTGGTGGAATTATATCTACTTCTGAGGATGAAAAAAACCTCCAGAACACATGGCTGCGGAATAGGGCATATGGAGGAAAGACTTTCGTAATATTCTAGGGTGCATTACTGTTGAGGTACAGGTTAGACTAAATAACTTAGATTTTCTTATGCTGTAAATCAGAATTTACAAGCTTTTTCCAGGGCTATTAACCCAGACAATAAAAACTCTGTGCCTTTGGTATACTGAAGGTACTGTACAGACTCTTCTGGAAAAGGAAGAGCAATTCTTTAAGCAAAATTTTTATTTTGGTGACAAGAAATAAAAGAGGCTCATTGGAATCCTTTGCCCCTTATAGGATCATACTACCATGACACATTTAAATTGAATTTCCTCCTTCAGTCCAGGGGGACCTGTAATATATGCCAAAACAATATCTTTGCTGTGCTTCAGCTTTTTGTCAGGTTCTTAAATTCTCTCAATAGTATATCTTAATATATAAGGTTCCCTTCATTTATTAGTAGTGAGCTATTTCACATTTATATACTACTTTAGACTTTACAAAGAACTTTCTTCACAACTCTGAAATAGTTTATGCAAGTATTTTCTGCATTTAAGGAAAGAAAAGTAAGAATGAGGTTCAGAAATTTCCAATCGGGCCACAGCTAAGACTTGGGACTTGACCCTAAAAATCTCCATGAAAAGGTAAGAAGAGTAGGGGGGAGATTTTATTAAGCACCTTTTTGTGATAGGTATTATGCTAAAAATGAAACAGTTCCCATCTTCAAGGAATCTACATTCTGTTCTAGTAAAGAAGTCTTTGTATGTTTGTTAATTGTCCTTGAAGAGGACCGAGGGGGTGGTGATTCCATGACATGTAAGTGGGTTCACTTTCCCATCTGGAGCTTTCGGGTGCCCAGTGGCAAAATACAGATCAGGACAACTGGAGAGGACCCTAGAAGCAATGGGAGACTTTTAAAGTTAAGGTCTTGAACAGCTCTCAATTTGGCTGAAGCTATCCCATTCAGAGATTGTGGCTATAGATAAGATTTGAAAAGATATCAATCTGGGAGGAGATGACGCTCAGGATTTTTGGCCCAAACCGAAACAATTGGCTATCTCTGAGTCAATCTGGGCCTATTGGGGCTTAACCTTGGACCTTTTATTGTCCAGTCAATGAGAGCCTGAGGGTTTTGGGTTTAATACTTGATATGTTAAAAAAAAATCTATCTGGTAAACCTCCCCAAATTTTATATTGGAAGAGCACCTGCAGGTAAGGGTCTCATATCCTCTGAAGAAAGAGAGGGAGGGAGGGAGGGAAAGCTGGTATATCCAACTGACTAGGTCTCCAGTGGGGTTTTCTGGACCTCCCTTTCCATAACTGTAAAATTTGTAACAGAATGGGGGTGATTTCCAAATCCTTGAGTTTGGAAACTGCGGTGTTGAGGGTTAGGAAAGGCTTAGTAAGAGAGATAAGGTGAAAAAACAAGTGGGATCTTCTTCAGGGGCTTTAGGGGCGGGCCTTGGCTTCTGTGATTGCAAGAAGATGGAAGAGAGACCTAGGTTGAATACAGGCCTAGTAGAGTGAGATAGCCTGTAAGGGAAATTAGTGCTGAGCATCTGGATAGCTTTAGTATTTCCCATACCAGCTTTTGTTTCATGACTTTCCACCTGAAAATGTTTCTTTTGTTCTTGTCTCTTTCCCTTCTGGTTTTGGGGAAGGACCTTCCTCTCCCACTCTGGATGAAGTATAAGGCCTGGCACCACACTGATATTTTGCAAATTGCTACAATTTATGAAACATGAAAGAGAGTTCATAGATGTTCTTCTCCCCCCCCTGCAGGTCTGTATCAGACCTTGCTGTCTTACCTTGAAATTCCAGCCCTGGGGTTGGCGGCTTCCCTGGAAACATTGTTTCATTGCTGAAGAATTATTTGTTTTTTTTTTCACAAGTTTATAGCACTACAAATGGTATCTGGAATACACTGGGGAGAACAGACGTGGTCTTGTCCTCAAAGGACATTTATTGCGAAGAGGAAGCCATATATAAATACATAATTCTGTAGTAATTGATGGATAATTACAAAGTTGAGGGGGAGAGGAATAAATTGGGGATCACACTGACCTTTTTGGAGGACAGACAGAATTAATTAGGAGGAACTTAAAGCAGGAAAGGAAACAAACTTTGGCTGGAACATAAGACTAGAGACTGATGGATAGTGTTGCTGTGTGGGATGAGTGTGCTTGACAGCTCAGGAGTCCATTTGATTAAGTGGGTAATTTCCAGTTTATTGAGTATGTAATATAAGAATAATTTTTAATCACGGAAGAAAAGTTAGCTACTACTTTTCTGAAAACATCAGATTTGCTGTTCTGCTTCAGGGTCCTTTAGAAAGATCTATCTCCAGTTGTTTGTTTTGTTTAGTTTTGTTTGTTTTGTGTTTTCCCTTTCTATTCAAATCTGATCTAAATGGAAGTTATGGTTGAGGTTTTTCCCTTGAATATTGTACTTCCTTGCAATCCCCACTTTTCTGCCTGTTGTCAAACAGCTTTTTCCTGTTACAGTGAACACTGAGATACCTGGCTGAATGGAACAAAGTTTCCTCCCAAGGGTTCTTCCTCTCCTGATGCTCCTCGATAATGTTTTTTGTTTTGTCTTTCTTAAACTGCCAATGGGATGCCAGACACAAATTATTTTAAGTCTTACCATTTATAGTAAATTAAGTCGCAATGCTTGAGTCTAGAATTCATCTGTGTGGCAATTTTTTTTTTTTTAATCCAAAAGCAATGAACTTTGTCCTTTGTAAATGAAGTGAGTTGCATTTTGATGACTGGTTCGTAGCAGAAGCCAGCTGCCTTTAAGCTGTTGCCTATCTTTAAAGGGAAAACTCATTGAGTGAGGGAATAAATTCCCTGTCTGCTTCCTTTGCTGGGGACTTTGGAAGATGCAGGTTTAGGAGTAGGTAATATGTTTCACTGGTGATAGAGTTGGAACTTAATAATCACAGTCAAAAGGATTAGTTACTTGGGCCCTGATCCTTCATGAGATTATGGTTAATAATACCTGTGGGACATTTGTTTGGGGATAACATGCTGTACAGTATGGGGCAAGTGTTCGTTGGGGAGCCAGCTTCTTGTGTTTTATGCTAGATGGTGAATCAATAATGAAAACTTAAGATAATGTCCTGTACAGGTGCTGACAACAGGATCCTATAATAAATACTGTCTTTCCAAAGTTGCTACTTTGTGAGTAGCTGAAAAGTTAGACTTCCTGTATTTGGCCTCCAGCTTTCAAGATAACACAGAATCAGAAAGATTATGTTAGGAGTACTAGAATGATTAGAAAGGGGTGAAGAACAGAGAGTGCTTGAGAGTTAGGTATAACTTGGCTTACTTTCCTTTTTTTTTTTTTTTTTTTTTTTTTAATTTTGGGTTCCTACTTTTCTAGGAGCTAAGGAAAAGTAGATTGTTTGAACATTAATGGATTCTTTTTCCATTCTTGTTAAGTCCCAGTTTTCTTTTTTTTTAAGGAAGTTTTTTGTTTTTGTTTTTGTTTTTTTGGCACTCATTTATAATTTCTAATAGCAATAATACTTAACCAGCTCTAATCCCTTTTTTGTTTTTGTTTGGGTTTTTTTTTTTAATCTTTCCATTAACATGAAAATGATTTGGACAACTAAAAATTCTGTCCTAAAGTTATAATTATATATCTGTAATCTCTGCTCTGCTCCTACTTTATCCACATTTTATAAATTTATATAAGTTTATAAGACAGGATTACATCTTTTCAAAGTAGCTTTGTTATCAATTACAGTGCCTTATCCTTGGTTGGTGCTCATTTGGTGGTTGTGTTATTGATGGTAAGTAGCTTTTAGAAATCTCTACCAATTTTAGTGTCCAGAATATTATATTTTGTTATATTTTGCAGATATTTGGGGATTTTCAGGTTTTGTCTGTCTACCTTCTTTAGACCTTTGCTTCCTTAGTCCTTTATAACTCCCTTAATATCAAATATATACAACAATATATATATTTTTTCAATTAGCAAGCATTTTTCTTCTTACTGCCTTCACTCCTCATTGGAAAAAGGGGGAGAAGAAGGAAAATGAAATCTTCATAACAAATAAACATAGTCAAGTGAAATAAATTCCACATTGGTCATGTGAAATCTAAAATGTCGGTCTCTGCATACTGAATTTATCATTCAGGTGATGCATAGAGTTTTCTTTGTAATTTATTGATGGGTCATTTGGCCAATTTTAGTTCTTGAGTCTCTTAAGTCTTTCAAAATTTACAATATTATTATTTTGTTCATTATGTTTCTGACTTTTCTGCTTACTATACTAGTCTTGAGTTTATACAGGTCTTCCCAAGTTTCCTTGAAACAGTCCCTCTTGCTATTCCTTCACAATAATATTTCATTACATTCTTATGTCATTTTTATTCAGCCATTCTTAATTGATGCCTTAGTTTCTAACTCTTTGCTACCAGAAAAGGAGCTATTAAAAATATTTGTAAAAATATAGATCCTTTCCTCTTTTCTTTCATTAATTTTTGTTGCATTGGCCTAGTGGTTGCATTGCTGGATCAAGGATATACAGTTAAATGACTTTTTGGATATGGCTCCAAATTTCTTTTCAGAATGATTGAGCCAAGTCACGGCTCCACCAAAAAATGTCAGTCTAAAATTATTTATTAAATGCTTACTGAATGCCAGGAACTAAACTAAGCACTGAGGAAAGAAAAAACAGACTGTCTACCTCAAGTTGATCCTTTCCGTACGCATATTCCACTCATCTGTCAAAATGATCTTTTCTAAAGCATGGGTCTGACAATGTCACCCATTCTATTCAATAAGTTTCAGAAGCTTCCTGTCACTTTCAAAATCAAATAAAAAATACACTGGTCCTTCATACCTCCCCACCTCCCCCTTTCGTTTTCTTATACCTTCCTCATCCCCAAAAACTTTGTACTTGAGGACACTAGCATCCTTATAGTTCCTATGACAAGATACTTCACCTCCAGACTGTGAGCATTTTCAATAACTTCCCATATCTAGAATGCTCTGTAGTTTCCTCTGTACCTCTTGATTTCCTTAGCTTCTTTCACTTCATCTAAATCCTAAATTTTAACATATTTAACATATATTGGACTACCTGCCATCTAGGGGAGGAGGATAGGGGAAAGGAGGGGAAAATTTGGAAGAGAAGGTTTTGCAAGGATCAATGTTAAAAAATTACCCATGCATATGTTTTGTAAATAAAAAGCTTTAATTAAAAAAAAAATTACCTGTTTATAGCCTTATAGGAAGAACTGGTTTAAATATAAGCTATATAAGGCTATAAACAGCTTTGTCAGAGAAATTTGCTGCAGAAATTTTGCCTACTTAACTGTTTGCCTTCTCATTTTAATCACATTAATTTTGTGCAATTAAAATTGCCAGTTGATCTAATGTCCCCTCACTGATTCTTCCCTTATTTATAGTTAATATTTCCTTCCTTCATCCTTCAGGTTTTTTTCATTTGTTTGTTTGTTTTTTTAATAAGACTTTATATTTCTAAGTAGTATAGCTATTTATAAATTACCTTGTTATATAGTGTGAAGTTAGTGAGCCCAGTTATCTCTTGTATGTTTGTATTATAATAATTATATATATAATATATAAATATAATATTTATAAAATATAAATATATAATAATTTATATAGTATTGTATATAATGTATATTATGTATATAATAATTTATATAGTATTTTTATTAAAATGGTTTGACCTTACAATTAATTATTACTATGATAGTCTGAGTTCATGATCAATTAGTATTTTTTCATTTTAAGCTTATCTTTATTTAAAAGTGTTTTGTAATTGTACCCATATAGTTTCTGTGTGTGCTTTGGTAGGTAGACTCCTAATTAGTTTGGTTTGTTTTTACATTTTTTTCTGCTGGTTTTGTTGGTAATATATAGAAATACTGATGACATATGTATATATCTTATGTGTGTGACTTATGTGTATATATGACTTATACATATATGGCTTATGTATATTATATTATATATCATATAACATATCATATTATATTACATATTAAAAAGACCTTTTTTTTCTTGGTAACCAAGTGTCTAAATGGGCCTTAGGGAGGGACCTTGACAGATCCTGAACTAAATAAACAATCTGGAAGAGAAGCTACTCCCTGAGACAAGCAGGGAGAAGCACTAATGTGATTATCTCTTTAAGTGAACCTTTTGTCCTTATGTAGGCTTTGTGTTCCTTGTTGAATTCCTCCATTGACAAAATCATCATAACCCCTTAGTTACTGTATCCCACCAGAAGGCCAAATTATGATGTCAATCCCTGAGGTTATTTTTCTCCTATAAAGAACCTGTACCCCACTTCTTTGCTAACTCCTATTAGGGCTCTAACTCCTTTTTTTTTTTTTTTTTTTTTAAGTTAGCCTGCCAATGAATGGCATAATCCCCTAATTCTCTGCAGGTTGCTTGCTTTATGGTGTCTACCCCCTGATTAATTGTGAGTTCTGTTAGGAAACTTAGTGCCTGAGTCTTTTTCCTTATTAAGGGTGAAAACTTCCCTTTTGGGAACTATAATTGTAGTAATAATATTAATTTATATAAAATAGTAATAGTAATAAAATCTTTGGCATTTGATTTGGAGATGATCTAAGCCTACAAATTCTTTTGAGATACCTTACAACATTGGCCCGAGACTCCAATATATTTTTGGAGTTAAACCCATTCTATTCAACATTTGATGGACTGTATGGGGAGAGTTCTGAAAATCTAGTATATTTTGGGATAAGGTATACCTTATCTCAAGGGGGTTCAATGCTTTTGAATCCCCTTGCTCTTCATCATTTTTTGGTGTGTACAGGGAGAGTCTGGCTATTCCCATTTCTCTTCCCTCCCTGTAATCTATCAATATAACAATGACTTGGTTTTATTTAGTATCTACCATATGGAGGAAAGGCCCATTTAGTCCTGTTTTCTAGTATTGGGTTTTTTTCTGAATCTATTGATAAAAGGGATCCTACTCTACTTATATCCTACTTTGATTATGACACAAATATGGTCTTGATATATAAATCTTGGAATCAGAGAAAGACATAAATATATCCTATGCTCATGACATCTAAATTTTTAAATAAATACTTGTGTATTTTCGTCTTTCCTGTTTTTCCTGGATATCTTTCTTACATATTTACCCTGTCTTCCCTCTTTCCTCTCCTTTACTACTTTCTAGACCAAAATCAAAAAGGCCAAAATCTCCCACTACATCCAAAGCTATGTCCAGTTGAATTTATCTATATCTGGCCACTGGACCCAGAGAAGAAAGTGAAACAGGTGACTTTGCCCAGCCCTCCCTCACATAAATTCAGTTCACTTGCATCACCTCTCTCATGTCTTTGAGACCAAATTGACAAATAGTAACAACAGTAGAATGAATCCATATTTGCCATTTTTTATTATAACATACCAGTTAGCTCCTGGAATCTGTTAATACTTCTTGAATGGAAGCCATTTAATTACCTTGTAGCAGGATTCTCTAGCTTGACCTCCTAAACAAGACACTGGGAATCAAATCAGTCCATTGGATTGTGTCTGCCATATTGATTTTTTTTTTTAACCATGTCTTGTTTCTTCTTTAGTCTTCCTTGTCTTCAATTTATATTCCTTCTGGTTTGACTAATCCTAACAGAATTTGTTTACTCTCTTTTGGTTAAGTTTGAAGATATTAAATATCTTCAAAAAGATATACTTATTTCTTTACTCATGGTATTTATTATGAAATGCTTTCCTTTTTGGTCTGTCTCAAATCTACCCTTCTTTTTGGTCCCACATCCTTTATGTATATTTTAAATCAATTATATAATTCTGGGGGGTTCTTTTATTTGCTTGTTATTTTGCTTTTCTTAAATCTCCCCATTTTCTTTGTTAGGAAACTCTGTGACTTGCTTTTTGAGTAACTCGGAATAGTCCATGTGAGAAACTCCTAACATTGATTTGTATTCTAAAAATGGAAACTTGATGTTTATCTGGAGGTGCATTGAGTACTGGATTTGTTATAGGTCTGATAAAGTTCTCTAGGGATAGATTCTGTGGCGCATGAGAATTTGCCCCTGTCTGAAATCTGGAGTGAGAGACTAATTCTGGTGAAAATCTGTCCCTTAATACTATAACGTGGTCTAGCAAGCAAAAGCTGGAAATAGTATTATTGTAATCAATCTTTCAGAGGGATGTATTATTCTACAAAGAGAAGCTATGTCCTGAACAATATTTTTGTTGTTTTGCAGCAGCCTTTTGGAATTTTATTGTAACAAATGCCCATCACCAAGATGTCTAGCTAGAATTGTATTTGTACTAGTCAACATAAATTTTTATCATTTTAAGCTTATGCAACAGTCAAAGATTTGAACACCAAAAAAGACATTTCTCTACAAATGGGAGAACACAAAAAGTTTATTATATTTGTGTGGGACAGGTCAGGTGCAAGACCCCCTTCCCAGTTAACTAATCAGACATCATCAGGTACAAAGAGAAAGCATTTATTTAATCCCTGCAGGGAAAGATCCAGACACACCTGGGTGCCATCCCAACTCTGCCATATGCTCCTGGAACCTGGCCACCTTCTGGCTTGTCCAGGGTTTAAAAGCCAAAGACTTCTCATTGGATAGACATAACCATCCTTGACCAATGGTCACCAGTGCTGGCTGCTTCATGTCACTTCCTGTATCTGAGGGTTTAAAGTTCATCATCAGATTAAAGAATCTCTTAAGGGTCCCAGTTCTGGGAATAGGGATCATATGACTCAATACTGAGAAATACTTCATCCAATCAGTCCCATTCATATTGCAATTTAGAAATTACAGTTTTTAAAACTGTCTTGTGTTTATATCTTACCTTTCTTCTGTTCATTCAATGTTCATTTTTGTACATTTAAATGGCCTTTTTCTCTTGATGTCATTATTGTTAACTTTTCCATTCTTTTCTATCACCCTTTCCTAATTAATTGAGAAGAAGAAAAGGCGGGGGGGAACCCTTGCAACAGATATTCATAATCAAATAAAATGAATTGAAATGGCAATGTCCAAAAATGTGTTTCTTTCTGCACTGCCTTTCTGTCACAGTGCTTTATTACAATTCCTAATATTATAAGGACATAATGGTTGGTCAGTCATTGAATTGTATCAGAATTCTCAAATCTTTTAAAATTCTTCAAAGCTTATTTCCTTGATTCTGCTCATTTGAAGCTTTATCATTACCCAGAATTTTTTGAAATTGCCTCTTTTGTTTTATTTCATAATAATCCACTTTATCATGACAATTTTTTCATCTATTCTTAAGTTGTCTAAGAGAAAATATAAATTTTATATTTATATTTATATTTTATTAATAATAATAACAATATTAAATATTTATATTTTATATAATATAAAAATAAATGTAATTTATTACACAAAAAGAGAAGTTTGTCTTTTCCTCTTTTAAATTTAGGATTTTTTTTTCCTCTTTATTTCTTCCTTGGTTTCTTCCTGTTTTCTCCAATTTCCCCTGCTTTTGTTCCTTGTTGAGTTTGATGCCTTTCTACACCAAACCCTGTGGGTGTGGGTGCATTCAACCCGCCTTTGTCCATTATTGATAAGAGTGAAATTCAGCTTAAGCATACCCTTCACCACCCTCCCTTCCATGCTTGTTTACTATTTTCTCCCACACCCAGAGAAATAGTAAGTCCCACCCCTTTTTCTCTACCAGCATGACCTTGCTCTTTCCCCCCCTTCTTTCTCTTTCTGCCTTCAAACCCAGACCTTCAAACAGAACCTGGGTGCTGCTCAGATCTGGCTTAAAGGACTCTGAGGTCCTTAATACCTTATCCTAAGTCACCAGAGGATTCTGAAGATCAATCAGTAGGATTAATACCCTCCCGCTGAAAGCTGTGGTGTTGTTTGCTGGTCATTGATACTGCTCTTTCATAGTACTTTCATAGGAGTATCTCCATCTTGGAGCTTTTTGACCATTCTGTGTTTTTCTTTGAGGAGCTCATTACTCTTGCGGAGTTAGGACAGTCTTGCAGGCTGCATGTATTCCTGGAAGTCTCCATTCGTACTGGTTTGGGACAGGGGGCCACCTTTCCTGTTTCCCAAAGGCTGCTGGCTGAGCTTTTTGCTTTTCTGGGGTGGAAGAACTTATTTGCTTTAATTTCGCATTGGATTTCTTGATTATTCTTTGGTGTGGTATAGACTTCAAGTTTTGCTGAAAAAGGTATGTGGACGTACAGTGTCTGTAGGAAGTCTTAAGAGATTCAGAGAAATTTTTGGTTACCTTGTTCAATTTAAAAACAAAACAAAACATTCCATGACATTCCATGAAGTTGCTTTTAAATCTCTCCTGTTGCAATATGAGCCCATTTTCTCTGTGCCATGAAGAGAAAGAAAAGTCTGGCATGTCTGGCAATCACAAAAGATTGTGTCCCAAAAGAAATATTTCTTATTTTCTTTGTATATGTAGAATATGTAGAATCCTTATTTTCTGTCTTTGAAATCCCAATACTTAGCATGGTAACTAACATACTAAAGGTGCTCAATAAATGCTTATTGACTGTTCCACATCTCTAATCCATCACCTTTCATCCACTAAAGTGGGTTCAATTTTGTCTCCAGCATTTTCCTTATTGTTCTCTTGTTTTTATATTTACATTAGCTCCTACAAACCCTCCTAAATTTCTCTCAGTTCTCTCTTTTACTTCTTCTTTTCGTCCTCCCTGCTATCTCTTAAATTTTACCAAAACTCAAAAAAGATGTTGAAATCTTTGATTCAAATTTGAGGCTGTTTGAAGTTAACAATGATTCTTTTTCTATAATGAAATAATGGCAGCATATCGTTTTATTTTCACTGTATGTATTGAATTTGGACTCATTCCTCTTCTAGTTTATTTTTAAGACGCTAATCAAAAATAATATAATAAATAATATGCCACAAAATGAACTGGGAGTCGTGGGGTTAATGAATAATAATGTAAATATTGGCACATATTTAGTGTTTACAAGGGTCTTTTTATCTGAGTACCTACTGCAAGCTATCATGAAGGTGCTGATAAGATAGGTTTTTAAATATATTTTAACTGGAAGGGAAAAGCTATGAGTATATATAAAATGTGGAAACTCGTTATATATTTGTCTATGCTAGGAAATGTCAAATTCAAATAGAAATGGATCCTGAAAGCTGCATGTTGATCCAGAAAACCACAAGTTAACATTAGTACATTTTTTAAATTTTGTTAAATATTTCTTAGTTAGGACTATAGTTGGGAGTTTTGTGACCCACTCACATTGTCATCGTGCCTTGAAGGCTTTTTGGAGATTTAAAGAAAGGCAGCTTGGTGTAGTAAAAGTAGAAGTCAGACCTGCTACTGAATTCTGACTGTCACTAAATGTTTTGGCTGCTGGTAAAGTAGGCTCTGTTTGTTTTATATAAAATTTATAAAAAATATAAATTGCTTGAAATGAGACAATACATGTAAAATTCTTTCATGTAAACTATTATTTATTGGTAATAAATCCTTTCTTTCCCAGCATAATATCTCTCCATTTAGTAAGACAACAAATTACTGATCTGGGCAAGTAGCCCCATGGAATAATCTTGAATAGTATGTTGATGTATAGGGTCCTTAGAAGGCGTTTTCCTCTTCCCCCTACAAAGTTGCCTGAATGGCTTACTGTGTCCCAAAAGAACCCTTTCATTATCTTAAGAGGAATACAGTTCAGAAGGGTCTCCTACCATCAAGAAAATTCTATTTAACTTAAATTCCCTGTTTCAATAGAAATTAGTGTCTTCCTGTACTATTTTTAATAGGGACAGAGCTCCTATTGTAATGATCCATGACAAAACTTTATTGTTGAGTTGTTACTTGGGCCTTTTTTTTATAGGTTTGATGATAATATTATTTGAAATTAAAGGCAAACTCTTGATTAAAAGAAAATATATAGATTCTCCAAGTTAGAAAGGACCTCAGAAACCATCCAATTTTTCCCATACTAGAAATGGAATTTTCACTAGAATATATGCAAGAGTGTAGCCTTCACTTGAAGAACTCTATAAATGATAAATTAGTTAGTAATTACCAACACAATCCAATCTAGTTTAAGGTAGCTCCAAGATTTTCATGACACCTAGCCTAAATATGCTATTTACAGTTTCTAACTATTCATCCCAGCTTTTCCCTGAAGAACCAATAAAATGAGTCTAATTCACAACATAAGTCCTTCAGGTTCTTGAAAAACAAGTTCTCATATATAGAATATTCCAGTTTATTGCAATCTAGGGTTTTTTTAGTGATTTGCTTGGCAAATCATTCTTGACTTATAGTTTCACAAAACCTTAGGTTTTTTCCTAGACCTGTGTCCTCTTCATTTTGTGCTTATGAAACATATTGATATAGTATAAGTATAAGATATTCCATTCATTCCCTTAAGTATGGCGTGATAGAGCACTGACCTAGGATCCAATATCTGGAATATCTGACCTGAGATCCACATAATAGTAGTGTGATCCTGGATAAATTATATAAACTCTCAGTGTTCTAAACAGCTCTTTAAATAATATTCACCTGCATTGGTAAAGGGAGTTTTTTCACCCATGAATTTCTGTAGCCAGTGAAAAGTATTTTTTGTTTGTTTATTTTTGCTTGTTTTGTTTTTGGCTGGGGCAATTGGGGTTAAATGACTTCCCCAGGTTCACTGGGCTAGGAAGTATTAAGTGTCTAAGGTCACATTTGAACTCAGGCCCTCCTGACAGGGCTGGTACTCTATACTTCCTTGGTGCCCCAGGAGTTTCCTGTAACCCTTAAATTTCATCTTGTTAGATTTAGTATGGAACAGTAGGATACTGATTTTATAGATTCTGTTCTCTACTCAGTTCTAAGAAGAACAATTCAACCACCAGCACATCCTAAAAACTCTGGCAGTTTTCAGTAGATATTGTTGTTTTATCCTTCTATGCTAGGCTTGTGATCTATTTCTTGAACTCATCCGATATAGCATCAATTCTCTTTCTCTCCTCTTTACCCAAGTATTCTCTGCCATGTTTCTTTGCCAGTAAAGCGGCAGCTCTTCAAAGGCAGGCTTTTGTAACCTAGCATGTTCAATAAATGGTTATTATTATGTATAATATATATATATATATTTTGTATATGTATATATTTTTTCAGTTACAAGGCATTTTATTTGCAATAACAAAAAACCCAGAACAAAATATGTGTCCAGTGATTGGGGCACATCTGAACAAACTGTGCTTTGTGAATGTAACAGAATACTATTTCATCATAAAAATGAAGAATTCAGAGAAGTGTGGGAACACTTGTCTAAAGAGTGAAGAAAGCAGAGCCAAAAGAACATAAGTGATGACCACAACAGTGTACATAAAGGCAGTACTAAAAGGCTACAAAACTCAAATACAACATTGTTGTTACCAGCAAGCTATTAAAGTTAATCAGCATAATAGGGAGGGAATTAGCCGGACTGTCCTCAATGAATTCAAGTCACCAGACCCAGAAGGAAAACTAAAAGGGTGGGGGTGTGTGTGTGTGTGTGTGTGTGTGTGTGTGTGTGTGTGTGTGTGTTTTAGCCATGGAGCAAATGAAATATGATGGACAGTGGAGCTGAGCTGTTCAATATTTATTTAATTGTATTTTCCCTGCCAAAGAAATCTAGACTGGAAAGGATAGGACAAAAATGACTACTTTTAGCAAGATAGTAAGAGATCTCTGACAATCTCTTGACCTTGTTGGATTCAAGTTAGCAGTTCCAGATGAAAGTAATACTTATAATAAAGTGTAGACCAGTGAGCTGAATTATTACAATTGGCTGAATTTGGAATATATTATTGAAGGGATAGTTAATAAACATTTTAAAAATTACAAAAAGTAATTTTTTATAGATTCTTTAAGATTTTGTCATGCCGGACTAACTTAATTTTCCTAATTTTTTTCTTAAATATCATTGAACTAGTACTTCACAAGACATCTGAGAAAGTCTTAGTTTATTCTTGTGGGCAGATTGCAGAGATAACAGGCTAAACAATATTAGTTAGATAACTTGAGACTTAACTGAATGGCTGCACCCAAAGAGTAGTCATTAGTGATTTGAAGTCAGCTTGAAATCTATCAACAATAATTATCCTTGCTGTGTGCCTGCTAAAAAGGCTGAATTGAATATACAAACAAAGGCAAAAACATGGAATCTGCTCCCAACAAACTCATATTTTAATGGTATAAAGTGCTCTTTAATAGAACGTGTCTGGGACTTATACTTAACATTTCTTATCAGCAACATAGAAAAAAACATAATTAGGTGGTATCCTTATCAAATTCACAAATGACCCCAAATGAGTAGCATGGTTAACATTGGTCTTGTGAAATAGGGCTGTGGCTAGATAGTACTTTATCTAAAAAGGAAGTTGATTCTGGTGGACTATTACTTTAGCATAAATGTGTGTACTTATGCTTTGTCAACCAAAAAAAGCTAATGTACTCTTAGATTGCCTTAAGCACTGGTGAATGAAAGGAAATTATAGTGGAATGTTCCCACTTTCCAGCAGCTTGCTGTTTTAATTTTGTGTTTTTGTCCTTGGTACCTAGCACAGAGTTCAGTCTATAATAGATTCTTCTTGGTTAGATAATTATATTATATACTATATATATATATGCCACATTTTTAAGGAAGGAAATTGATAAGCTGAAAAGTATTAGGATAACAAGAATTGTAAAGGATTTCAAGAATTTGAAAGATATTTACAGTGGCTAATAGAAAAAATTAGGGAAATCTATGTGTGAATTTTCACAGAAGTCAGAAGGGAAATCTGCATTATTCTGTGCATCAAGTACAAATACTGACCAATTGCATCAGTTTTCTGTAAGACTTCAAATCCCTAAGATTTTGATTGCATCGAAAGAGGTTGAATATATGAACTTTTGTGGAAGCTCTTTGTAATGAGATACTGTTGAGCTGAAGAGATAGAGAATGGAAGAAAAGCAGGGCAGAGAGAGACCCACAAGGGCCTGATTTTTTAAGTGAACTAGAATTAGAATAATTAGAAGAGAAGCTGCTGGCCTGGAGGGTGTGAATTTACAGACTTTCTAAAATTTTGCTCATTTCCCTACCTGAATTTCTACATACCTGGATAGAAGAACCTTTCTTTGGATTGATCTGGGAGTGAAGAGACTGGGAATTTGGGAGTACTTATTGAGGTTTCCAATGTTAGATTCATCTTTTTTTTTTTCTTCTGATTTTTATATATATATGAGAGAGAGTTGACTTGAGTGCTCCATTTTCACAGTGGGTTAGAGAGTTCAACTATAATTAAGGTAAACTGTCCCATATTGAGTCCTTTAATCCATAGGAACTTAATACTGGAGTGGAAAATGGGCTATCATTTGGATGATTAATCTGTTTGGGGGTTAAGCTAAACTAGAAACAATGAGTTGCAAAAAAGTGAGTAAATTTAGACCCTGTTTAAGAATAGATTCATATAAATTTTCCTAGCTTTCTCTGACATTGTCTCCTTCATCATTTCTTCATGGTACAGAGAAGTATTTCATTACAATTTCAATTTGTTCAGCTAATACCCAATTGACAGGTACTCTCTTAATTTCCAATGCTTCCCAGAAAAGCTGCTATAAATGTTTTTGTTGTTGTTTGTTATACATGTGTGTCCTCTTTGATCTCTTTAAATGTAGGCTCATTAATGTTACGTACAGTTTAATAAATTTGGGGGCATAGTTCCAAATTTCTCTAGCACTTTTCATAGTTCCACTGACAGTACATTATTGTGTTTCTTTTTCCACAGCCCCTTTATCATTGTCATTTTTGTTTTTTAACTTTTGCCAATAGAATAGGTGGATGGAACTTCAGTCATTTCAGTTTTGTATGTCTTATTATTAGTGGCTTAGAGCATTTTTATATGGCTATTGATAGCTTGGGTTTTGGGGGGGGCGTTTTCCCTCTATAAAGTACTTTTTTTAACCATTTATCTTTGAGCATTGGGAAGTAGTTCTTCTTAATTTGAATCAGTTCTCTCATTTTATTATTGAGGAAATTAAGGTCCCAAAAGGTTCTCCTGCAGATATATCAGAAGTTCCAAAGACAGCCTTGTGTCACTGAGGTAACTGCTAAAGTATAATATTGAAAGGATGAGGTAGTGCTAATATTAACCGACCAAAGATCTACAACATTCACTCTAATTCAATTAATATATATATTAAACAATATATATTATTATTATTTTATATATTATTTATATATATATCTATTCTAGGCAAATTCTGCTAGACTCTCAGGATACAATACATATATGTGTGTATATATTTATATATATATATATATCTGATAGAAAAAACAAGATTGGTAGAGCAGCACATGTCAAGTTTCTAGAAACGTAAAATAGTAGTTCTGAATCAGTTCTTTATAGAGCTTAGAAATGAGATCTTGGAGAAAATTGGAGAAACTTTTTCCCTTCTTTCTCCTCTAATTTTTACTTGATTGATATTGTTTGTATAAAAACTCTAAAATTTGTCATCAAAATTGTCCATTTTAAATTCCAGAAACTTTCCTATCCCACGTTTGGTCATGATTTTTTTAATCCATAGATCTTACATATTATTTCTTTTTTGCTCCTCTTAATTTATGATGTTGAGTTGATGTTGAGACTACCACTCAGTTGGCAGTCTAAGCCTTATTTCTACCAGATAAGATATATTTCCAGTTTTCCCAAAATTTTTTGTTGAATCAATCAGTTCTTATCCTAATAGAATCTTGAGGTTTATCAAATACTAGGCTCCTATGCTATGCTTTTTAAAAAAAGATTATTACTTTTGTATGTTAAGTGCCTTATATGAAAAGGTCTTGGCACAGTGTTATGGGTGAAGAACAAGAATACAGGCAATATGACATGGACTTTGAAAGGGGAATAACATGTGAAGAGGCTGCAGAGATACATTGGACCAAGCTGTTAGTTGTTTTTCAGTCATGTTCATTTCTTTATGACCCCTTTTGCAATTTTCTTGGCAGAAATACTGGAGTGGTTTGCCATTCTTTCTCCAGTTCATTTGACAGATAAGGAAACTGAGGTAAACGGGGTTAAGTGATCCTGGTGTCTTAGGCAGATTTGAACTCAGAAAGATAAGTCTTCCTGACTCCAGACCCAGTACTCTATCCTCTGCACCATCTCACTGCGTGATTTCCATGTGGAAATCATAGAAGATTTTATTTTTGTAATAATAAAGGTTCATTTCAGATTAGAGAATACATTTGTAGGCTCAGTTGGCTTGGTTGAGTGATTTCCTCCAGCTTTGATCACCAGCCCATGAATAGTAGGCAAAGAGATGTTGGTGTATGACAATATATAGTTAAACTGGTTAACTATAGGATGGAGAATGGAAAGGAAGGTAGTGGTAGGTTGAAGTGATTGCATATGACATAATAAAGGGCATTCTGAGTTTAGATCATGAAGATAGGATACTTTTGATCTTCTTTCCTATTTGATGATCTCTGTGACTTCTTATGATAGAATTCTTTTATTTCCCCTTCTTTCTTTTAGAACATCCCTTATAGTTCATCCCTTATAAACTTTTTATTTATTGTATTTATTTTCTTTTTCTCAACTCCTGCATTTGTTTCACAGTTCCTTTCCAGTTTGAGGGAAAAAAAAAATCAAGATCATTTGATCTTAATCAAAGTTCTTAATTTCATTCATGATCCAATTGTTTTCCATGTAAAGTTACACTTTGTTTTTCTTGGCAAATTTTTCATAATTGGTAGAGTTGGCATTTTGGAATATCACATTCCATGATATCCTCTGTTTTTAGTAGATGCCTATAAATCTTGTATGATCCTGACTGTGGTTTTTCAATATGTGGGTTTTTTTTTTTCCCTTTTATCCAGAAGCTTTTAATTTTGGCATTAACATTCCTGAGAGTTTTCCTTTTTTAGGGGGGAGGGAAGGGGTTTCCTCTCTGGGAAAAAAAAAATCAATGAATTCTTTCTGTTTTTATATTTTTTGTGTGTCCTAGGCAATTTTCATTAATGATTTCTTGAAATATGATATCTAGGTGTGTTTTTTGGGTTTTTTTTTTTGTTTGTTTTTTGTCATTATAGATTTCAGGTAATCCATAGTTCTTAAGTCATCATACCTTTATTTGTTTTCTAGGTAATTTGTTTTTTATATGAGATATTTTATATTTTTCTGTTTTTTTCAGCCTTTTGACTTTGTTTTTTAATAATTCTTGTGGTCTTCTCAAATTTAATAATTTAATAAATTAATAATTTGGTCTATTTAGAGAGTTTGTTAACAAATCTACTTGGCAAAGTTCCTAATGAAGGCTTTTTCACTTGTTAAAGGAAAAAAACGGAAAGCTTAGGAGATGATAATTGAACTCATCAGAGCTGATGTGATCACCAATCAAGACAGTATAAAGGCAGAGATTCTTACCCTGGGGTATGTAAACATAGTTTTAAAAAATTATTTTGATAATTGTATGTCATTATAATTTGTTGAAATCTTTGTAATTTAGGTGTTTTATACTTTTAAAAAGCTAGTCATAGTGGCACATGTTTATGATTCCAGCTGAAGGTAATCTGTTGAATTCAGGAATTCTGAACTTCAGAGAGCTCCGATGACCCAGTATATTGCACCCCTGAGAGGAAAGACCTGAGGAGTGAACTGACTCAGGTTGGAAACAGAGCAAGTCAGAGCTCATGGATTAAACAGTAGCCGTATCAAGCCCAAGAAAAGTTTCTGTAGTTCCAGTCTGAGGGAGATAGGGAGATCAGTCTTAGATGAGTCTGTAGATTTTGTGAAGACTACTATAATGACATTTTGACTCACTCCTTGGATTTCCCTATCACTAGTTTGTCTCGTATTCTTTTTAAGTTGAAGGAGAGAGTTGGACATTTCTCCTTTCTCCTCTTGCTTTGCCATATTTACTGGTCTTCATCTGTGATGAAAAAGTTAAGCCCTTAATAGAGTGAAGGGGTGGGGAATATTTTTTTCTCCAAGAAACCATTTGGATATTTATACCATCATTCGTGGACCATCCAAATTATCAACTTGTAGAACTGAAGAAAAGATTGTTGTACTTAGCTTTCAGCTCATCTTTGCCTGGAGTTGCCTTAGGAAATGATTTCATGGACTTTATAAAACCTGAAAGCCAGATGTTCCCCACTGCTGATAGAGGCAAAAGAGAAGAGGGCCCAGGTACAAAGCTTTGAAAGAGATACATAGTGGATAAAGATCAGCTAAAAGCAAAACAAACAAACAAACCCAAAACTGGTAAGGAGTGATCCCATTGGTAGCACTACTAGGAAACCTCAAGAGGAGAAAGAATCCAGGAGAAAAAAGTGATCCTAGAGGTCAAGAGCAATGAAAACTGAGAAATGCCCGTTGGCAATTAAGAGATCTTGGTAATTTTGGGGAGAGTTGTTAGACTTGAAACTAGACATGTTTTTGCGGATTTTTATCCACAAAGTTTAGAAGAGAATGAGAGATGTCTACTGGAAAGGTGTTCAGGTGCCATCTTTCTCAAGCTCTTTATCCACAAATTGAGACATTGAGAACAATAGCTAATGGGAAAGTTTTCTATATCTATCCTCCTAAATTAACCTCCTTAAGTTAACCTGGGAAGGCTTTGCTTAAAAAAACTTTAGTTTAAATTGGACTTCCTGTAACAAATGTTGCCATCAGATTCTTTTTACATAGTATCTTCAGATACTTTCTTCCATGAGAAGCCCATAGTAATTGTTCTCAAGGATACCGGGATCCTCTGTGTGTATGAACTGGCTTACATATTTTAATTGTCTTGGTTCAGGGGTAAAATGGTATTCAGAATCCAGCCTTATTTACCGTACCTTAGCATGGTCCTAATTCCATGGTTCCATGGAATTGTCCAGCACCTCCACAAGTAAATCAAACCAGTTCAGTAATCTGAGCTGTAGCATGTTCTGCAGGAGGAATTGTTGGTGAAACACAGGCCTTGTCATACCTATTGTTCCCAGTCCATGGAATTGTTGTGGTGAAACTGGGCTATATTTATCTGTCTTGAACAGCCAGAGCTTTGATTTGTCATGTGAAGGGAAACTCTGAAGCTGTCTCCACAGCCTCAGTCACTCTCACCCCATAGCCCTATTTAGCTTGCTTAGGCAGAGCTTAATTCTGTGCTTCCCTGAAAACATACAATCACTGGACTATCTTTAGATGGCTTGTGGTGTAACTTCACCCTGAAGGAGACAGAACATTACAGCTGGTTTACATTTTCCTGTACAAACATACACTGGCTTTGAGATTAGGCACTCTGCTCTGTCACGTCTCTGGAACACTGCTCAGTGCTTTATGTTGGGGTAGCTTTCCTGATTTTTTTTCTTTTTTTTGGTGGGGCAATTCAAAGAGAGCTTCAGAATAGGTTTGTAGACCAGATGGTTGGTATATAAATAAGAAAGGGGTAGTGTGGCAGTACTGGAATTTGACACGGTAAATATCCAGGTGTATCTGTGCTGCCTTTGTCAGCCACCTTTACTTTCTCCCCAAACATTGTGCTTTCAATTGGACGGCCTATCTTAGAATAAAGTTGAAGTAGAATTTCTTTTTTCCTTTACTTCCTTCCTTATTGTTGCCATTCCCGTTTTCCACCCCTTTAACTTAATCTCTTGCTTCAGAATTCAGAACCCTAGACAATTTAGTTCACAGAAACAAGATGTACAATAAAAGTATGTTCATTAATAGAGGGTTTTCAAGTTTTTTCAGCTCTTTATTCGGGCAGGCTGTGAAGCCCTATTACAAACCTTTACTGTCCATAGCTTGATAGGAGATCTCCATTTGCCTACTTGGGGAGCTAAGTTGGCTGGTCTGGACTCGGACTTTGATGTGGGTAGTTGGCTTTACTTCTGAGCCAACTCCTCCAAAAACAGGGGGAAAAAAAAATCACAGAATAGGGAAGCATGCCAGGCCATGTTCTTCTACCTACCTTTTCTCTTCATTATCTACCGCCCCATCTGAGCCTTAGTGCCTCAGCTTCAGGATTAGTGTAATTTTAAGTGCACATGGTGGGTATGAAGCTTTTTTTTTTAATCCTAGTAGAGATATTTTCTGAGTGTGTCTACCCATAGGCAGTAAGGAGGAAATATTCCTTGATTAGTCTTACCTATAGATTACTAGATTCAGTTGCTTCACTTTATTGTTTCCCTAATTTATTCTAATGATCAACATCTGTTTTGTTTTTTTTTTAATTTTATTTATTTATAATTTTTCTTGACAGTATATATGCATGATTTTTTTTTTTAAAAACATTATCCCTTGTATTCATTTTTCCAAATTATCCCCTCCCTCCACTCCCTCCCCCTGATGATAGGCAATCCCATACATTTTGCATATGTTACAATATAACCCAGATACAATATATGTGTGTAAATTACCATTTTCTTGTTGCACATTAAGTATTAGATTCCGAAGGTATAAGTAACCTGGGTAGATAGACAGTAGTGCTAACAATTTACATTCACTTCCCAGTGTTCCTTCTCTGGGTGTAGTTGTTTCTGTCCATCATTGATCAACTGGAAGCGATCAAATCTATTTTTAACAGGAACCAAATCCTTTATTTTTAAAGATGAGATACTACTTTCTCTTCTCATCTTGTCTCAACTCTTGATTTTGTTTTAATATTCCCTAAACAGGGAATTAGTCATTAACTTATAATTAGTCCATTTAAATATTCTCAAGTTTTATACCTCTTGTTGCGCTAAAGGGTATTAATTCTCCTTCCAAGTCTTTCCTCCAAATCTCATTTTTTTTTTTCTAATATTTTCCTCTAACATTCTCATTTCATTTATAAAATTATTTAACTTTTCTTTTTAAGCTCTTCATTCATCTCTTCCAGGAATTCTAGTTGGCCTTGTGTTCAATATATTAATTTGAGGCTTTTTTCTTGGAAGATTTGTAGACATTCTCTTTTTTCTGTGTGTTGTTTGTACATCCCCATTGCCTCCCTTGCCCTCCCCTCTCCCTCCTTTTGTTAGCTTGTTTATTTTCTCATTCTTCCATTCTTATTTCTTAGTTTGGCTTAGTGTTAGGGCCAGGTTCTGTGAACTTCAGGAGGGAATGTCTCCATGTGTATTCTCCCAGTTCCTACTGCTGCTTTTTTCCTGGGTATTCTGTGATTTTTAGACATTTGGGAGCAGGCCTGCTCCCAAAGTGCTCTGATCTAGAACGACGTTTAATTGTTGCTTTTAATTCTTGATCTGATTTTCTTTCTTTCTTTTCTACTACTTGGAAGCTCTGTAGTTTAGAATAACTGCAGGTTCCCCTTTGATCTCTCCTCTCTACTCTACTTACTTACTCAGTCCAGGCTGGAAGATATATCAGGGTCCCTACTCCCAAATGATGGCTATAGTTGTCCTCTTTCCTGCTTCTCCCCCAATTCAGACATAGTTTTTCCATTCATTTCTATATGCAGTACTTTCCTCATGCATATAGATCCAGTGAGGGAATTAAATCAACAGGGCTGCTTTTTGTTTCCTGTTTCTCCCCCCGCACAACTTCAAGCTTCTCTGATGGATCTTTGACCCCTTTGGGCTCTCCTATACATCTGTAGGTTTCCTTCAAGGCCTGAACTGGCACCTTCCTGGCTAGACTGTTCCTAGTACCCACAGACCACTGAGTCCTTGTACTGACCTGGACTGGAAAAATGACTCATTCCTTGGATTTCCCTATCACTAGTCAGTTTAGTAATCTTTTTAGATCTTTGTGTGAAGAGTTGTAGGAGAGAGCTGGATTTTTTCCCTTTTTTCCTCCTACTTTGCCATATTTACTGGTCTTCATCTGTGATGAAAAAAAATACAAGAAAATATGTCAGTCATTTTTCTAGTGATCTGGGGTAAGTTGATTATTTTAAGAAAGCAATTTTGAGCTTTTTGTTCATCTTGTTTCAATATATATTTCAGATTTTTTTTTCATTTGAGTTTTTCATACTGAATCAGATTGTGTCTTAACCTGTGAGCCTCAACCCTAAATGGGGTCATGTAAGTAAATGTCAGGGTTGTGAATTTCTCAGGGAAAAAAGGGTTAAGAGTGGAAAAGTTAAAAAAGCCCTAGTCTAAAGGATGATAACTAGTCCTTACATTTGTATTGTGTCTACTATTTGTATTGTGCTAGGCACTGGGGGTACAAAGCAAAAGTGATTCTTCTGACCCTCAAAGAGCTTGTATTCTATCTAGAGAGACATATATACATGTAATTTCAGAGGGACAAGTGGAAGAATTAGGAAAGAGCCCAAGAAATACTGTTTTTGTACTTAAATACAAGATAAATACATTTGTTAAGGAGAGATGGTGATATGACTCGTCCTGTGACTGAAGCATATCAATCCTTAGAATATTTATTTTTACCCAAATTAGGGAAATTGTTTTGATGACTTGGAAGTGAGCTTGATTGACACTAAATAAGGCAGGTTTTGTTGAGTATCAGGTTCTTTAGGCCTTTAACATTTTTAAGACACTGTGGTGCTTCTCTCATTTAGCATGCTTACAGAAGAACTCAGATAGACTCATTGATGCCATTGATGGTACATTTCTTCTGATATGTTTCCAGGGACATTTGTAACTTGCATTTGGCAAACTTTTGTAACTTGCATTTTTGTACTTTGCATTTGGCAAAGTAGTATACAGTCTGTTATTATTTTTAAAATATTTTTAAAAATTTAAAAATTTATTATTATTAATTTATAAATCCAGGAAACACTTCCTATGTACAGTGATCCTGAGTTGCTCACAAGGAAATCCTTCCAGTGCCATTCTTGTTTCCAAGCCAAATTTTTTCTCATCAGTTTTTAGCATTTCAGCTTTGGAGAAACTTAATAGATCCTGGTAAACTTGAGAAAGTATAGGAAAATGATATTTTTTCCTCAAATTCAAATTCAAACTTAACATGAAATAAAATGAATTTTTCTGTACTTAGTAGGACAGAAAAGAAATGTATATAAAACAATAAATCTATAAATTTTTTTATAAAGTATGTTCAACATAGAACTTTAGATTTGTCCTGCTTTGTTTTTGTTTTTTTTTAATTCTTGTGGCACACCCATAGTTTTGTTTTTTTCTTTTCTTCTGTGCATGAAAACCCAAAACCCACAATATTGGTTGCTTTTCCTTCTCTTTCCCTAGGCCTTTTCTTTCTCCTATCTTAACCCCAAATAGAGGAGATCAGAGAAGGAAGAAAGAATCATTATGCAGAGTAAGGGAATTTCTCAGAAACAAACAACATAGGAATTTGTTTTTCTTTTTAATATTATCATTAGTCTATAAATTGTTCTGATTCTGCTCACTTGATTCAGCATTAATTTAATGCAAGACTTTACAGGCTTCTCTCAAACTGTCCTTTCTATCATTTCTTATGGTACAGTAGTTTTCATTACATATAATTTGTTTAGGATTTCCCACTTGATAGGTAATACTACTCTCCCTTTTGTGTCCAATTTTTTGCTATAACAACAACAAAAAAAAAATATATTTCTACATAAGGATCTTTTCTCTCTTTCCTTAAACACTTGAGAGTATGGGTATAGTAATAATTCTTCACTGGGACAAAAGGTATGCACAGGTCAGCATATTTTTGAATGAGCACAGTACTCATTCTGTGTGTGTGTGTGTGTGTGTGTGTGTGTGTGTGTGTGTGTGTGTGTGTGTGTGTAAGAGAGAGATTCTTAAATTGGCACAATTTAATTTAGTTGGCATTTATTTTCTTTTCCTCCCACTTTCCTTCTTTCCAATGGGGGAAAGAGGGGAATCCTTAATATGTAGAATTGAGCGAAATTCCTGAAATTCATCATATACAAAAATATATCTTACTTTGCCTGAATAAATTCTTTATCAGAAAATATCAGAAAATGACTAATCATCAATTCTTTTTTTTTTTTTTTTTTTTTTAAATTTTTTATTTTATTTTATAATTATAACATTTTTTGACAGTACATATGCATGGGTAATTTTTTACAACATTATCCCTTGCACTTACTTCTATTCAGATTTTTTCCCTTCCTCCCCCAACCCCCTCCCCCTGATGGCAAGCAGTCTTATATATGTTAAATATATTACAGTATAATTTAGATACAATATATGTGTGTAGAACCGAATTTTTTGTTGCACAGGAAGAATTGGATTCAGAAGGTAAAAATAACAGTTTACATTCATTTCCCAGTCCTTTTCTGGATGTAGCTGGTTCTGTCCATCATTAATCAATTGGAATTGGATTAGCTCTTCTCTATGTTGAAGAAATCCACTTCCATCAGCATACATCCTCGTACAGTATCATTGTTGAAGTGTATAATGATCTTCTGGTTCTGCTCGTTTCACTCCGCATCAGTTGATGTAAGTCTCTCCAAGCCTCTCTGTATTTCTCCTGTTGGTCATTTCTTATAGAACAGTAATATTCCATAACATTCATATACCATAGTTTACCCAACCATTCTCCAATTGATGGACATCCATTCATCTTCCAGCTTCTAGCCACTATGAAAAGGGCTGCCACAAACATTTTGGCACATACAGGACCCTTTCCCTTCTCTAGTAGTTCCTTGGGGTATAAGCCCAGTAGTAGTATGGCTGGGTCAAAGGGTATGCACATTTTGATAACTTTTTGGGCATAATTCCAGATTGCTCTCCAGAATGGTTGGATTCTTTCACAACTCCACCAACAATGCATCAGTGTCCCAGTTTTCCCACAGCCCCTCCAACATTCATCGTTATTTGTTCCTGTCATTTTAGCCAATCTGACAGGTGTGTAATGATACCTCAGAGTTGTCTTAATTTGCATTTCTCTGATCAATAGTGATTTGGAACACTCTTTCATATGAGTGGAAATAGTTTTAATTTCATCATCTGAAAATTGTCTGTTCATATCCTTTGACCATTTATCAATTGGAGAATGGCTTGATTTCTTATAAATTAAAGTCAATTCTCTGTATATTTTGGAGATGAGGCCTTTATCAGAACCTTTGACTGTAAAAATTTTTTCCCAATTTGTTACTTCCCTTCTAATCTTGTTTGCATTAGTTTTGTTTGTGCAGAAACTTTTTAATTTGGTGTAATCAAAATGTTCTATTTTGTGATCAATAATGGTCTCTAGTTCTCCCTTGGACACAAACTCCTTCCTCCTCCACAAGTCTGAGAGGTAAACCATCCCATGTTCCTCCAATTTATTTATGATTTCGTTCTTTATGCCTAAATCTTGGACCCATTTTGATCTAATCTTAGTATGTGGTGTTAAATGTGGGTCCATGCCTAGTTTCTGCCATACTAATTTCCAGTTTTCCCAGCAGTTTTTGTCAAATAATGAATTCTTATCCCAAAATTGGGGATCTTTGGGTTTGTCAAAGATTAGATTGCTATTTTTATTCACTATCTTGTCCTGTGAACCTAACCTATGCCACTGATCAACTAGTCTATTTCTTAGCCAATACCAAATGGTTTTGGTGACTGTTGCTTTATAATATAGCTTTAAATCAGGTACACTTAGACCACCTTCCTCTGACTTTTTTTTCATTAGTTCCCTTGCAATTCTCGACCTTTTATTCTTCCATATGAATTTTGTTGTTATTTTTTCTAGGTCATTAAAATAGTTTCTTGGGAGTCTGATTGGTATAGCACTAAATAAATAGATTAGTTTGGGGAGTATTGTCATCTTTATTATATTCGCTCGGCCTATCCAAGAACATTGAATGTCTTTCCAATTATTTAAATCTGACTTTATTTTTGTGGCAAGTGTTTTGTAATTTTGCTCATATAATTCCTGACTCTCCTTTGGTAGATATATTCCCAAATATTTGATACTATCGACTGTTATTTTGAATGGAATTTCTCTTTGTATCTCTTGCTGTTGGATTGTGTTGGTAATGTATAAAAATCCTGAGGATTTATGTGGATTTATTTTGTATCCTGCGACTTTGCTAAAATTCTGAATTATTTCTAATAGCTTTTTAGCAGAGTCTTTTGGGTTCTCTAAGTATACCATCATGTCATCTGCAAAAAGTGACAATTTGATTTCTTCATTTCCTACTCTAATTCCTTGGATCTCTTTCTCGGCTCTTATTGCCAAGGCTAGAGTTTCTAGTACTATATTGAATAGTAATGGTGATAGTGGGCAACCTTGTTTCACTCCTGATCTTACAGGGAAAGGTTCTAGTTTATCACCATTACATATGATGTTTACTGAAGGTTTTAAATATATGCTCCTTATTATTTTAAGGAATAGTCCATTTATTCCTATACTCTCAAGCGTTTTTAGTAGGAATGGATGTTGGATTTTATCAAATGCCTTTTCTGCATCTATTGAGATGCTAATCATCAATTCTTTACAATTATTGTTGGTCACAATATTCATCAGCTGTATTTTCAGAGTTATCTTTACTCTAATTCTCTTGTTTTTACTTTACTTGACATCAATTTTTGAAAATCAATTTACTTTACTTGACATCAACTTTTTTCCAAAACTGCCCTTTTCTGAATTTCTCATGACAATAATATTCATTCATTTATAATTTGTTCAGACATTTCCTGAGAGATTCCTCCTCAATTTCTAGTTCTTTGATATTTCAAAAAGAGCTTTTATAAAGAGGTCTTTTCTTTTTCTTTTCTTTTTTTGAAGTCTTTGAGATTGTGTGGCATATTCTCTATTCCTTGTTGTCCTAATAGTTTTCATTGAAAATACTGAATGCCATTGAAATTTCAGTGGGAGCAAAGAGCCTCTATGGAAGAAAATAATACTTATCTTCACAGATTCAGGAATCATCCTATGATGTTATCCTGATGGCCATATCCCATCCTGCATGGTAAAATTAGTCATGAAAGCACCATTATAGAGCAAGGGACATTTTAACACCCAAATCTTTTTGTTGTTGTTGTTTTAATTATATTTGGAATCACTGTGCATTGCACAGATCTGGCAAAATTTGTTTTGTGCTATGATGCTGCAAACAATTGCCCCAACTGTGGGGGACAGCACTGGGGTGGGAAGGAAGGTTAGCTTTGTTTGTAGCAAGATCAGTAGCATTCATAGCTTGTTCCTACCAATCTTTGTTGTATGACAAAGTTAAATCAGTGACTGATTTCCCCTTCCTCCTCATCTTTGATCTATTTGTAAAGTAATACGATGTTTGGATATTTTATTAACCCAATAGTTAGATGGAACTATTTTGTATTTTTTAAAAAGTGATATAGCTATGATAGTTTTTCCCAATTCTTTGAGAATTTGATTTCTTTGGTATGCTTTTTCCCCCATATAGAGCCCATAATTTAAATGATCTTTAAACAATCACCTTGCAATTAATTTAGAGATAAGCCTCTTGGACACATTTAGATTCAACCTTTCCAGCTTGATATAGGGTCTATTAGCACTCATGTACTGCTGTTGAAAATTCAGGGTCACTGCCACTCAGTGAACTATCAGAGGAAGATTTTAGTCTGTAAACTTTCTGGGTATTCATAGCTATCCAGATCTATGTTAAATCACATAAATTACATTTTTATTAAAATACAACCTGTAATTTGGTGCTAATATATTCCTTCATCTTTGTTTTTGTGAGGTAGATGATTGTATCGTAGCAACGAACATTTTGTTAACTGAAACTAATAGTTTTCTTAGTCATTTCTTTCTAAAAGCCTTGCAGATGACTTTTCATTATGAAAGTGCTTGATACAACTACTAGTTGATAATACAGATGCCTTGGAGGCTGTCTAGTTTATTTTTTAAATATAATTTTATTTTAATAGTACTTCATTTTTCTAAATACATGCAAAGATAGATTTCAACATTCACCTTTGCAAATCTTGTGTTCCAAGTTTTTCTGCCTCTTTCTCCCTCCCTTCTCCCTTGAAGATAGCAAGCAATCTGATAGAGGTTAAACATGTGCAGTTCTTATAAACATATTTCCATTTTTATCATGTCTAGTTTAGCTGTTTCATTTTTACAGATGAGGAAATTGAGACACAGTAGTTAGGTAATGCTTTTTACACCCAACATCCTGAGACCAGGATAAATGTGAAAGAACTAGGTTTGGATGTTATCCAATTAAAATAGTTGTATTTGTTTTTTAAAATAACTGCTGGTTTCTGGGAAAGGATTATTTTCTTCTTTCTTAACTTATGATAGGAGGTAGTGTATAGTTAAGTAGACAACCATGACTTGGGTCTTGGACATGGTGTTCCCACTTAACTTGTGCTATGTCTTTAACTTTTCTGTACTTTGTTTGCCAAGCTGGTATAATACATGCATTACCTAAATCATGTTGTTCATTATAAAAATTAAGTTACATAAATGAAAACAACTTTAAAAGTAAAATGCTATTTGGATAGCCAATGAGAAGATAGGGGAAGATAAGCATGAGTTAACCCAGAGATAGAATTTCAGAATGGGATAAATGCTTGGAATTAGAAGGGAAGAAAGGTTTAAGCCACAATTTAGTCTTTTGATTAGAATACTATGCACAGTTTCCACTCTATGTATCATTTGTCCAGGAAGGAACTAAAGCAAAATAGAAACAACCAGTGATTTTTGACATTATAACAAACTATTTCCTCAAGGATGATGGCTCTCATCAGAAGAGTCTTAGTGGATGATTAAAAAATGAACAGCAATTGTCCAAAGAGGTATCTTTTTGGGATACAACTTTTAAAGAGAAATTCATTGTGTGATTCCTTCCAGAAAAACACTTTAATTAGTATGTAGAAAAAGAAATTACAGAGATTAAAGAGAGTGAAATGGGTTGTTAGTAACCTGTCTGGGAGGTAAAGAGGTCAGTGTTCCTGGGATTATCTGTCCTAGAAAAAATTCTTCAGTATAGGAATAACAGAATTAGCATTATTTGCTTCCTTAATTTGGCTCCTGATTGCCTTCTCTATTTAAGTTCAATTGTATATTCTTAGCCATTTTTACAAATATGCCTGTATTGAACGAGATGCTTCTTTCAAGAAAAAAAATCAGGGCCTAGGGATTAAGGAAGACAGAATTTATATCCTATTAAGTGGTGGGCGACATATCTCATGAGCTCTTTATAAGTAGTCAGCTTCTCAGTCTGGTTAAAAGCCTGGGCTTCTCTGTTAGACTTCCCACCTGTCTTCCAGATTCTGTTAACTAATGAATTATAAGGTTCTTTGATATTTTCAAAACTTCATTGAATTCATCATAAGAAGTTGCTTTGAAATGTTTCTGGACTTACATAAACTATATCTTTGGCGATCAGGATTTTCATCTGTCATGTCACAAAGATTGGTATAATGTATTCTATAATAATGAGGCCAGGGAAATGTCAAGCATAATGTCTTGCATATTGAAGACATTTAATTAAATGTATTGTTTAATTAAATGAATGTGTAGATCAATAGATTAAAGAACCCTCTTAGCAGAGCAGTTTGGGAACTGCTATTTTATTCTTGATGCGAAATAGTGTGTAAACTATCAGACATAATCTGTTAGTTTTTTTTTTTTTCCCCTCTTTATTTTGAAGTCATTGTTACATTGGATTATTGCCCTCTCCTATTTGGGAAACCAATATATAATGAAGCAATGAAAAAAAAATCAATAAAAATGATTTTTAAAAAATCAGAATCCCAGTAACACCACTTCAGGCAACCTGTTCCCTTTTTCTCTACAAGCTTTTAAAATCTTTTCACCTGAGTAGCTCTCAATACCATCTCCTCCAGTCTTTTCAGGAGGTTGTTTAGGATGTCACAGAGAAGCAGTGGGACATTGTCACCAAACCTTCTGATTTTGAGGGTCCTTTCCAAAAAGGCAGCTCTTGCCAACCATCCTGAATAAAAAGAAGGCTTCATTCAGGTTTATCATGAAGTAAGTGAGGAAAATGGTAGCATGTCCCTGAGGTTGGTATGTGGCTACAATGAACGTTGGGAGAGGATTGTGTAATCTGGAAACATGATCTCCTTGAGGTTTTGTCATTGTGGTGGTGTTATTGTTGCCAGTAGACCTTTGAGTAAAGATAATAAGAATACAGTTTCAGAAGGAGTAATAGGCAACAAGGGATATGGACTTGTGACATAAGGGTTTAGGAAAAAAAGAACAGCATTTATTATGTAAATTTTCTTCATAAAATAGAAAAAATTCTTCATAAGTAGAAATTTATTTTTGTATTGAACTTTCTCCTACATTCTGCTATGTATATGGTATTGTTCTTTTTTTCCCCTTCTCTCATTTTGTATTTAAATTTAAAATGAAAAAAAATTTAGGAAAATGAAGGAACAGTCAGAATGGAAGAGGGGTGATCAGTAGTTTATGAATACATTTATTTACTTCTCATTCTTGAATCTAATTAGATTGTAAATTCTCTAAGGGCTATGATTATCTTATATCTTCTTCATGAGATCTTATAGACTCACTATACTTACTTATATACTTACTAGCAGCAGTCAGCATTTAACTTGAATCCTCAACTTGTTTTTGGTGAAGTTAGCTGAAAAACCTTCCTGTGATAAGTATGTCCTGAGTCCTTGACTCTGATAATGCTGTAGTCACAAAGTAATTCTTTTATTTGGTAAATGGATGTAGCAGATAAATGTTAGATTGGATGTAGCTACATCTGTTTTGTTCAAAGCTTCTGACATGTAACACTTAAAATTTTTTATAAAAATTTTTTTTCTTGTCTAAAGGGACATTCAATTTTCATAGGTTCAGAGATAGATTATTTGGGTCTCTTGGGTCCTCTGGCTGCTTGACCATCTTTTAGTATCTTTAAAATCATGTTAGAGGATATATAGGAACAGGTGGTGAAGCTCAAATCTCTTTAGTTTGGCTTCTTGTCAGCAGTTTTGAAGAAAAGAGGTAATGAGAGAGTAGATGGAATGCTGTGATTTAAATCATAATTTCAGTTGTGTACTCTGTACCTACTTCTCCCACCTTCTCCTGCTCCCTTTTTTTTTTGTAGTAAATAACTTGGGGGGGGGATGAACAACTAAATATCTTCAAATCATTAAAGTGATTATGAGAGAAATTACTTGTATTGTTTCACAACTCAGCAGGTTTAATGGTTAAAAGTTGAAGGGGGAATTTGTGGGAGGAGCTCCTTAGACTCAGTAGATGAAAGAAGCTATCAATTATAATAGTCCCCAGAAGGAATCAACTGCCTAGCTGTCTAGGGAATTTACAATCACTGGAAATATTAAAGCAGAAGCTAAGCAGCTTCTTGAAGGGGTGGGAGGAGAGAAAGGGGAAATGACAGAATTTCAGGCAGGTATTTGAACCTATTATATTTTAAATTATATTTTATTTATTATTTATTAATTATTTATCATTAATATATATTATTTATTTATTTATTATTATATTTTAAATCAATTGTTCTTAGAGTCACCAAAAATGTGAAGACTAAAGTGATAGTCCTATATTCATATGCTATTAGGCCAGGGGTACATGCACATAGGTAAGAAAATGCAAAGTAATTTGAAAAGGTAGACTATATTAACTGGAGGCATAATTTCCCAAAGGAGGTAGCACTTGAGTTTAGTCTTGAGTGGAAAATAGGCATTCTGCAAGGTAGAGATGAGGGCTGTTTCAGGTTTGAGGGGGATGGTTTGTTCAGATGCACAGAGGAGGAAAATGATTTGTTGAATCTGTTGAAATTGGTGAACAGCTGTTAACCTATTTTCATGTAAATATAGAGCTTACAAAGGAGAATTAATACAAAAAGTCTGGAAAGGTAGGATGCAGCCAGATTGAAGAAACTTGAAATGCCAGGCTAAGAAATCTGTGCTTTTATCTGTGAGGCAATAGAAAGCTGTTGTGTTTGAGCAGCAGTGACATGGTTGGATTTGTGCCTTAGGAAGATTACTTTGGAAGCTGCAAGGAAGAAAGAAATGAATAAGGCATTTTTTTAAAAAGCTAATACTATAATAGTAGCTAATACTAATTAATGTTAATATATTTTAATACTAGCTAATACTAATTAATACTAATAGAACAATTAGTATTAATTCCAATAATACCTAATATTTTTAAGGTTTGCACAGCACTTTACAATTATTACCTCATTTTGTCTTTATAGCAATCCTGGAAGGTGGTGTAATTATTATTCTCATTTTATAGATAGGAAAACTCAGACAGTTTAAGGATTTGCCCAGGATCACATATGTGGTTAGTAAATGGGAGTGCAGATTTGAATTAAGGTCTTCCTGACTCCGAGCTCAGCTAGCTGCCCACTAAGCAACTTAGCCACCTTCTATACACAGTTTAGTCTGTGCAGAGCATTGTGCTAAGTGCTAGTGATATAAATAGAAGAATACGATGGTCCCCCTTTCAAAGGGACTATTCTAATGGGAGAGACAGTACATATAGAAAGTTGTAAGTCAGGTGGATAAATCCAGGTCCTTGGGGTATAGCAGCAAAGCAGCTGCTGATACTTCTTAGACAAGAAGGAAACGGAGAGAAATAGAAAAACTATTTAAACTATTGCAATAGTGAAAAGTATTAGAATAGTGAAAATATTAGAAAAGTGAAAGGGAATGAGTGTTGTTACTAGTTACCATATGAGTAGGGAAGAAAGTAATGGGTGTAAGAACTTTTCTATAACTAGAATTGATAAAACATGGCATTAGAATTTTTGACTCCCATATTAAATTGCTGAATTTGCAGTCCACTTAACACCCCAGATCCTGTTTACAGAGGAACTGCTGTCTCCATGAATGGATTGGAGATAATTTTTGCACCAAAGTGTAAAACTTTATATTTTTTGCTAGATTTAGCCTAGTTAAGACTCTTTTGGATACTGACTCTCACACGATGTGTTAGCCATCCCTCTCGGCTTTGTGTCAACTTCAGCCTTGCTGAGTATATAATTTATTCAAGTTACTAATAAGAACCTTAAACACCATAGATTCCTTGGGTATTACAATAGAGACTTCCTACCATATTGACCCTGAAAGATTAACAACTACTCTCAAGTCCCTACTGTGAATCTAGGTAATGGGGTTAATTTATAAAATCTATCTCAGTAATGATTGTTGTATGTAATGAGACATTAGTTGTATGCCTTCATCTACTAGTTTAGTAATCCTGTCATAAAAAAGAAAGAAATGAGATTGCTTCCAACATCACAGATTAATGGTGATTTTTTGGGGTAATTTTCACTTTCTTTTTATTCACCCATCTTCTTTCAAGAATTTCCCTAGAAATCAAAGTCACTGGATTATAGCTTTTGCCTCTCCTGTCTTAGTTTCACTCTACCACCCCAGGAGAGTATACTTTCCTTTTCCTTGACATCTTTCTTTCAGTTCTTGCTTTTCTCATGGACTCAAATGACTATAAACTAGGATATCTTAATATCCTGGGATGCTTTTAAGAAGACTCTAACTACAATTATTCCAGCTATTCCAGCTGGATATTCCAGCTTGGATGTATGTTCCGTTAAAGACAAACAAAAAGAATCTTTCCCATTTTTTCATAGCTTTAATAGTTGAAATTATGGCTTACATGAACATGACTTATAATAGAAAGTGGCCCCTCCTCATTTCATGATTTGCGAATTGGTCCAGTTCCATTCCACTGTACCAGTTAAGACCTTGGTTTTCTAAGAACTAGCTAATCTCTCCCTGCTTCTTACCCCATCCACATAATTGTTGTAATCCCTTATCATAAGAGAGTGAATAGTGACATATAACATAGCCCTCTGACATCCTTTGGTTCTGCTTGTTGTAAAGGAAGAAAAGCTGGCTCTTGACTATGGGAACTGAGTGTGGACCACAATATAGCATTTTCACTCTTTCTGTTATTATTTGCTTGCATTTTAATTTTCCTTCTCAGGTTTTTTTTTTTTTTTTTTCTTTCTAGATCCAATTTTTCTTGTGCAGCAAGATAACTGTATAAATATGTACCCATATATTGCATTTAACATATATTTTAACATATTTAACATATTGGACTACCTGCCATCTAAGGGATGGGGTGGGGGAAAAGAGGGGAACATTTGGAATAGAAGATTTTACAAGGGACACATGCATATGTTTTGTTAAAAAAAAAGTTCTAATAATTTTTTTTTTTTTTAAAGTTGCCTCTTGATGACTTTCTCATTCAAGTTTTAAAGGAGGTTAGAATTAAAAATCCATTGATTCCCTGGGAGGTAGGAAGGAGAATTGATCTAGAATACTGTAATGTAATGTGTTTTCTGAGTGGGTTTTTTGCAAACTCTAGGCCTCTTCCCCATTAGAATGTAGAGGATATGTATGAATCTGTTCTAGGCATATTTTAAGTAATGGCTCTTGAACTAGTGGATAAGGGAAAAGGACATGCCTGGCTAGGACACTGCTTTAAATCAGTGGTATAATTTGGGGTTCCCTAAGACCATTTCAGAGGGTACAAAAAGTCAAGACTGTTTTACTCTTAATACTAAGACATTTTCACTTCTAATATGGTTAACTATAAATAAAGATTTTACAAGGGACACATGCATATGTTTTGTTGAAAGAAGAAGTAGCAGCTCAGGATTCAGTATTTTGAGATTAAAGGATGATTCTGGACCTAGAAGCCAATTGTCTTTGACCAGTATCTGGTAAAGCATTGCCCTTAAAACACAATGGACTTGATAGGAGGACTTGTGGAAAGTGGAGAGACCTGAATTCTTTCCATTCTAGGCTGCTGTCCACTGCTTCTGTGATGCAGATAAGATGCTGTGATTTCCCCTCTGGTATTACGGGTTCTGTACTTGGGAAAGGAGATAAGATGCTGGGCATATTTATAGTCTTTTGCCTTTCACTGAGCTCCTTATACAATCATCGTCAAGATAGTTAATACTCTCTGAGCCCCAAACTGTCTTCAAAGATCATGAAAGAAGGAGCATTAATGTTTAGACAAGTATTAGAATAGTGTGGATAGACATTTAATTGGTAGGACTTTAACTTGGGGAATCTTACCAATTTTGATTGAGCTTGGGTGGCCAAGTATTCTCTGGATTCTTCACTTAGTTGCCCTAACACTTAATACCATTATTTAGTCCAATTAAATAACTGAATTAAAATAACTCATGCAGAGCTTATTTTCTCTGATAAAGGCCCTCCTGGGTATTTGAATCATTTGGAAATTTTAAAATCTGGGAAGGGAAGGTCTTCCAGTTTCTTTTTGACTAGTGGACTCCACTCTTAGCTTCTGATAATTCTTGTTATAGGGCTCCCTATTTCTAAGAAATTAGGAAATCAGGTGATTTTTAAAACTTTTGTGATTTCTGAATCTGAGGTACCTGATGGCCAAGATAGTGACGTCTGAGGAACAATGCAGACAGCTAAGAGATACAAGTATTTTAATATTTTTTATTTGCCAGTGGGAACTTTCCTGACAACTGAGAGAGCTGATTCAAAACAGCTGTCATAGGAACACCCTTTTCCCCCTTACTTTATTGTATAGAACTTGCTGATCTAGAAAGAAGGTTTAAAAAAAAAAAAAAAAAAACCCTGAGAAGGAAGACAAAAATGCAAGCAAACAATAACAGAAAGAGTGGAAATGGTATGTTGTAGTCCACACTCATTTCCCATAGTTCTCTCTCTGGGTGTAGCCATTTTTCTTCATTACTGAGCAACTGGAACTGGTTTAGATCATCTCATTGTTGAAGAGAGCCACGGCCATCAGAATTGATCATCATATAGTATTGTTGTTGCCGTGTACAATGATCTCCTGATTCTGCTCAGCATCAGTTCATGTAAGTCTCTCCAAGCCTCTGAAATTATCTTCAAGCAGTATTCTTACAAACAGATCTTTCTAGATTTTTTTTTCCAATCGTGTGATTTTAACAGGAATATATTTGAATTGTATTAACATAGATCTTGCTCTTTTGGGGGGGTTTTAATTAATCTTCTCAGTCTTCACCTCCACATCCTGTAGACTCCAGAGATTTCATGGGATCCATGAACTTGAATGGGGAAAAAGCTTTATATTATGAATTTTTAGTTGAAAATTATCATTTCGGATGAGGAAATTAAACTATCACTTTTTGCAGATGACATGATGGTATACTTAGAGAACCCCAAAGACTCTGCTAAAAAGCTACTAGAAATAATTCAAAATTTCAGCAAAGTGGCAGGATACAAAATAAATCCACATAAATCCTCGGCATTTTTATATATCACTAACAAAATGCAACAGCAAGAGATACAAAGAGAAATTCCATTCCAAACAAATGTTGAGAGTATAAAATATTTGGGAATCCATCTACCAAAGAAAAGTCAGGAATTATATGAGAAAAATTACAAAACACTTGCCACAAAAATAAAATCAGATTTAAATAATTGGAAAGACATTCAGTGCTCTTGGATAGGCCGAGCGAATATAATAAAGATGACAATACTCCCCAAACTAATCTATTTATTTAGTGCTATACCAATCAGACTCCCAAGAAACTATTTTAATGACCTAGAAAAAATAACAACAAAATTCATATGGAAGAATAAAAGGTCAAGAATTGCAAGGGAACTAATGAAAAAAAACTCAGAGGAAGGTGGTCTAAGTGTACCTGATCTAAAGCTATATTATATAGCAGCAGTCACCAAAACCATTTGGTATTGGCTAAGAAATAGACCGGTAGATCAGTGGAACAGATTAGATACAAAGGACAAAAAAGGGTACATCTATAGCAATCTAATCTTTGACAAACCCAAAGATTCCAACATTAGGGATAAAAATTCATTATTCGGAAAAAACTGTTGGGAAAACTGGAAATTAGTATGGCAGAAATTAGATATGGATCCACACTTAACACCATATACCAAGATAAGATCAAAATGGGTCCATGATTTAGGCATAAAGAGGGAGATAATAAATAGATTAGAGGAACAGAGGATAATCTACCTCTCAGACTTGTGGAGGAGGAAGGAATTTATGACCAGAGGAGAACTAGAGATCATTATTGATCACAAAATAGAAGATTTTGATTACATCAAACTAAAAAGTTTCTGTACAAATAATACTAATGCAAACAAGATTAGAAGGGAAGTAACAAATTGGGAAAATATTTTTAAAAACAAAGGTTCTGACAAAGGTCTCATTTCCAAAATATATAGAGAACTGACCATAATTTATAAGAAACCGAACCATTCTCCAATTGATAAATGGTCAAAGGATATGAACAGACAATTCTCAGAGGAAGAAATTGAAACTATATCCACTCACATGAAAGAGTGTTCCAAATCACTACTGATCAGAGAAATGCAAATTAAGACCACTCTGAGATACCACTACACACCTGTCAGATTGGCTAACATGACAGGAACAAATAATGACAAATGTTGGAGGGGATGTGGGGAAATTGGGACACTAATACATTGCTGGTGGAGTTGTGAAAGAATCCAGCCATTCTGGAGAGCAATCTGGAATTATGCCCAAAAAGTTATCAAACTGTGCATACCCTTTGACCCAACAGCGCTACTACTGGGATTATATCCCAAAGAAATACTAAAGAGCGGAAAGAGACATATATGTGCCAAAATGTTTGTGGCAGCTCTTTTTGTTGTAGCTAGAAACTGGAAGATGAATGGATGTCCATCAGTTGGAGAATGGTTGGGTAAATTGTGGTATATGAAGGTTATGGAATATTATTGCTCTGTAAGAAATGACCAGCAGGAGGAATACAGAGAGGCCTGGAGAGACTTAGGTCAACTGATGCTGAGTGAAATGAGCAGAACCAGAAGATCACTGTATACTTCAACAACAATATTGTATGAGGATGTATTCTGATGGAAGTGGAAATCTTCAACATAAAGAAGATCCAACTCACTTCCAGTTGATCAATGATGGACAGAAATAACTATATCCAGAGAAGGAACACTGGGAGGCGAATGTAAATTGTTAGCACTAATATCTGTCTGCCCAGGTTGCATGTACCTTCGGATTCTAATGTTTATTGTGCAACAAGAAAATGATATTCACACACATGTATTGTACCTAGACTATATTGTAACACATGTAAAATGTATGGTATTGCCTGTCGTCGGGGGGAGGGAATAGAGGGAGGGGGGGCAATTTGGAAAAATGAATACAAGGGATAATATTATAAAATATATATATAATAATAAAAAAAAAATAAAAAAAAGAATAAAAAAAAAAAAAATTATCATTTCGGGCAGCTAGGTGGTGCAGTGGATAGAGCACCAGCCCTGAATTCAGGAGGACCCGAGTTCAAATCTGGTTTCAGATACTTCCTAGCTGTGTGACCTTGGGCAAGTCACTTAACCCCAGCCTCCCGGGGGGGGGGGGGGGGAATGAATAGTGGAATATAGGCTTGTCCTACATTCTAAGAAGGGATCCGTAGGTCTCACCAGACTGCCAAAAAAAGGTTTTGAAACCTTGCACTTTGATATAAAGAGAAAGTGGTGAGGGTGTTGGGAAGAGGGGATAGGGAAGAGTACAGGACAAAGACCCATTTTTGATTAATGATCCTTGATTTTATTTTTTTAATACCAATTTATAATTAGTCACTTGATCTGTAAAAGAGCACAAAACTATATATAGAGATAGATAGATAGATAGATAGATACATATATATATATATATAACATACACACAAAGAGAATTCTAGTTGTGATTCATGTGGGTAGGTATTATCTTTAAAATCAGCTAATGATAAATGATAACTTAAAACTATGAACTGAGTATTTTGACCCTAAATGTTTAACAATTTAATTAAATTAATTGCCTGAACTTAGAGAATTCAGAGAATTTCTGGGAATAACCAAGGTATTAAGGAAAAAAGATGATTATAACTAGATATTTAGCTATATTTTATATTTTCTTCATATTTTTGATATTTTACTGATATATTTTAATATTAATATCACTATCCATCCACTGCCATGCCGCCCTCCCCCACCCCCCAAAAATAATCCTTCCCTAATGTAAAATGTTTTTCTTGGTGATTGCATTTATCTGAGTTCTTCCATCTTTCAACATGGTTTTCTTTTATAATACTGTAACCATTGAATTCATTATTTTCATGGTTTTTCTCACTCCCTTCTATCATTTCATACCAAATCTTCCCAGATTTCTCTGACATTATTCATCTTTATTAATTTATGGTAATATTCCAATCATAATTTGGTCAGCTCTTCCAAGTTGATGAACACCCACTTTATTTCCAGTTCTTTGCTACAAAAAATGTGTTACTCTAAATACCATCAAGTCTATCACTTGATTTCTGGTGTACATATATATATAGCTAGTACTCTCTCTTGATCTCTTTTGTGTATATAGCTGGCATTGGGTCAAAGGATAAACATAATTTAGTGAGTTGGGAGTACTCTTCACATCAGCTTTTCCACATTTCCTCTTTATCTGATGTCTTATATTACTTCTTCCATCCTTTTAGAAGATCTGCTGGAAAGTGCTCTTTTGGACCATTCTTTGTCTTTGATCTTCAGTCTCATACTATAGTTCTCCTCCCTTTCAGGTAAATTCTTTGGTGGATCATCTCTTTGTAAGGAACTGTCTTCCCTATCTATCCTTCCTTCAGATTTTCTGTATCTATTGAAGGTAGCACTTTTTCTTCATTGTAATCATATGTCAACCTTGATCCCTTATTCTTTCTCTTAGTTCTTTGGCCCCTTTTCTCTATTCAAACAATGATCAAGCTATTCCATCTCCTGCCTTCAGAGAATAGAATGTACTTCTTAATCTCTTTCTTCAAGACTATTTCCTACATTACTGTTCCTCCTTGCTGTTGGAGGTCTGCCCTTCCTCAAATCATTTTAGATTTGCTTATTCATTTACATCATGTTGCCCCCAGTAGTATAAAAGTACCTTAAAGGCATGGAATGTCATTTTTGCAGTATTATCCACTTACTAAATGTTTATTGAGTTTTATTAAATTTCCTCATGGATAAAAAAAAGGGTCAAATTTGTATTTCATACTGGTTGGAGAGATACTTGGAAGCTATAGAAAAGCATCAAAACATTTAGAAAGTTATAGGAAATTACAAGAATTTCCAAAAGTAAAATATGAGGTTGGATAAGACAAGCTAAAAAGCAAGGAGAAAAGGTTCTTAACTTCAGCAATGTTCATGGCTTACTTTTTGTGTTTGGGGGGTTTGTTTTTTAATCCTCTAATTCTCACAATTTCTTAGTGTCTACATTTGTAAATAGCAGAGAGCTGTGAGAATTCAAGGCACTATGGATATTCCAATGCTCCAATTCAAAACAAAAAAAAATTTCCGAAGACATCCTCTACTCTCAAGTTCCTTCCCAGTTATGTGTCTGAGCATACTTTCCAACTCTGAGATGTGTTTAGACCAGTTATATCCCTGACTGATTGAGGTGCGAGGAAGAATATTTCGTAAGCTCCTTAGAGAGTCTCTGTTTTGCATAGATCCTGAGAATTGCACATCTGTTAGTATTAAAATAACCCTGAATGTTAATACTATAGTGGCTGGGGAGGAAGTAGCTCTTAAATTTATTGACTGATTCTGTATAGTCAAATTCTGTTTGGATTACATATGTGTATGTTGTTTGGGGGAAAGTGTGTGTGTGTGTGTGTGTGTGTGTGTGTGTGTGTGTGTGTGTGTGTGTGTGTGTGTGTTTAACATGATTTTCTTTCCTGCTTACCCCAGGAACTAGAGAATGAGTATAATAGTTATGAGTCAGTGACATTATTATTGTAAATAGAAACATAAACTCTGTTCTTGCATGTACCTTGCACTCCTTATGTGTCTCTCCAGAAGTTCTCTGTGCCAGCCAAGGAATGTTCAAGGCTTCTGAGTCAGCAGTCAGCTGCCACGAGATAAAACATGCAGGATATTGTCTCCTGGCACAAATACCAGGTGCATGTATGGATCTCCTTAAGACTGGCACAACCAAATCCTCTTTCTTTGTCTGGCTTCTTCAGTTCTCTTCCCCAATCTTCTACTCCCTCCCCCTCTGCAATCTGCAAAAAAAACTCCAGAATTTCTGACACTTTAGCTGCAGATTTCAATATCTCTAAGGTGCTATATATAGAATGCATAATTTTTATTGGATGGTTTAGGGTCAACGAGGCAAGAAGATTCAGAGAAAGATCATAAAAAAGTAGCATTTGGGTTTTATTTTTAGGAATAAGTGGAGTACCTATTACTCATCATAAAATGAGAATAGCATGACACACTTTCTTTTTTGTAGAACACATGATTTGAGTTAAATTCATGTATAAAATAAGACAAATAGGAAAGAAAAGAAGGAAAGTCTTAGCAAAAGCAGAATCCTAGAATATCCCTAGTTGGAAGGGATCTCAGGCCAGCTTATCCCTGAACCAGAATTTCCTCTTCTACATATCTAATAACTGATCATCCATCCTTTACTTGAAGAATTTGAGTAGGAGTATGGGGGATTAGGACAGGACAACCAATACATCTTGTAAGTCAATTCCACTTTGGGATCAGTTTTCTCCTTATATTAGGCCTTAGTCTGATCTTTACAACTTCTGCCTATAATTACTGACTTCTTGGACTAAGCAAAACAAGGATATTCTTTTCACTTACAGTTTTTCACCTCGTTTCTCATCTTAGACTTGCCATTTCTAAATCTCCCAGATAACTGTCCCTATTCTTTCTGCCCATCCTGAGCCATAATTTCAAGAAAACACAGCAAAATGGATAGCATGCTGAACATGTCTCTATTACTTGTCTGGCCTTACTTTCCTTAAATGTATGACAAGATGGATAATACTTGAAGTGCTAGTCAGATAACTGATATAAGACTTCAGAGTGATATATGAATATCAGCCATCATCATTATCATCCTTCATGTCTTTTTTGAATTCTTGTTTATCTTGCATTTCCCAAAATGTGATCTTTAGAATGAAATGTGATATTCCACATGTGGTCTGATCAGGGCAGAATAACGTAGACATTTTCCTTCTTGTAATATAGTCTGTCTTTGTGGGTAGGGAGAGAAGAGCTGACATATTCACAGTATTGATTGGGCTTAGCAGTGCACTAAAATTGCCAGGCATTACTATCTCTGCATGACTGTAGTAGGTTTCTAAATGTACTATGGCTTGCCAGTTAGAAGCTCTAACACTTCTGAAGTCTTCCTTTTGCAGTCATTTGGTTTGCAAAGTAGGAAATGTGAGGCAGCCCAGGAGAATATATCTTGTGTAGTTTTACACTTGGTGGCTGTCCCATTGTTCTAGGAACCAACCTGTCTCTTTTATCTCTTGTCACTAGTGACCTACAGGTCTTAATCTCTTTCATCCTATGTTTAGTATTTGTCATTTGGAAGCGGATACTTGACTGCTGTCCTGGAACTATGGGTGAAATTTTTGGGGGGGGATTATTGCATCAAAGGGGGCTCTAATAATGCCTGAGTAAGATAGATTGATGGTATTCTGCAATTTGTGTCTAATGTTAGCAGATAGGGTGTGTGGATGGGGAGGGAGGAGAAAAAAAAATGGAAAAAAAGTTACATGATAACATGATTTTAAAAGAATAGCAAGTTGTAAATAATTTGTAGTTTCATGTATAATCATCTTTTTTTTTTTTTTCTATTTTCCTGTTATGGAAATATGTTTTATTTCTTTTAAGTTTAGATAAAATAAATAAAAACTTTAAAATAGGTATAATGCAGTGAAAGAATTATCCTGGTTTCGAAGCCTATATATGTAAAGAGTGCATTATTTATGAACCACGTGTCAGAAGATCTATATTATAACTACTGGCTTTGCCACTAACATTGAGACCCTAAGAAAGTCATCTTTTCCTTTCTTCACTGATAGAATAAGAATGTTGACTAAATGATCTCTATGGGCAATTTCATCTCTATGCTATTAATAGGTAAATAAAAATTATCATTAGTACTACATTATTTTTAAGTATTTGAAAAATGATAGAATAATTTTTAGCTGAACTTAGCACAACAGAAACATGAAATGCCAGAGACATATGTTAAAAACTTTAAAAAGTTTCATCAAGGACCTAGCTCTACTCAACAATGAGGTGATTCAGGCCAATTCCAATAGAGTTGGATAGAGAGCCATCTGTGTCCAGAAAGAGGACTATGGGGACTGAATTTTGGATCACAACATAATATTTTCACCTCTTTGTGGTTGTTTGCTTATTTTTTTCATTTTTAATCTGATTTTTTTTCTTGTGCAGTATTATAAATATGTAAATATGTTTAGAAGAATTGCACATGTTTAATCAATATTGGATTACTTGCCATCTAAATAGGGAGGTAAGGAAGAGGGAGGGATAAGAATTTGGAACACAAGGTTTTACGAGGGTGAATGGTTTTTGGTTTTTTTTTTTTTGCTGAGGCAATTGGGATTAAGTGACTTGCCCAGGATCACACAGTTAGTCTAAGGCCATATTTGAACTCTAGTTCTCCTGACTTCAGGATTGGTACTATACCACCTAGCTTCCCCAAGGCTAAATATTAGTTTAATATCCTTGCATTTATATTTGGATTTTTTTTTTTAAGTTTCATCAAGAAACTGTTAGAAACTAAAGGCTTTACATTGGGAGAAATATTATAAAATAAACCACAAAGATAATTAGTATTGATTGATTCATTGTTTGCCAATTGACTCCAAGTCTAAATTTTAAGCTATTTCCTAATATAGGATGAATTTTAGTGGTTTCTAAATATACTGATATGCTGAATCTCATCAAATTATTCTCATGATCATTTGGAATATTATTATAACCTTGTTTTAAGTTGGGTTTCTGAACAAGAAAATTCTTTGAGAGTGATAAATTCTCTTCATCACTTTTAACTTAATTTCTGCTTTTCTTGTACTAACTCCCTCTCCCACTAGTTTTTCAAAGATGTTTCTTATTGGATTCTTGGTATAACCATTTCAGCAGAAACTGAATGGTATTGTGAATCTTGGCACCAGAGTATAACTGTTTGAGAACAAAGGAAAATCAATTTTTTTTTTTTTAATAGAAGACAAAACCAGATAAGACCAGGTATACCCCAAATCTTCTACTAGTCGATCAAAAAAACTGGCTGAGTTTATGTGGTTGCTGTTTTTGTGTAACTGTCAGAAGCAAAACAAGCCTTGGAAATCCCCACTAATACTCACAGGGTAAAATGAGGCTCTGACTCACTGGGAACCTTGTTTCTTCTCCTTTTTTAGTCCTTCTTCATCCTCCCTTATTATAGTTCTTGTACACATCTTCCATAGACTTTTCCTCTTTCTCACACCACTCATTTAACTTTTAAAGACAGCTTTGACTTATATTTTTTAAAATTATAAATTATAATTAAAAAAAGCCAAAAAACTGGTTCTTTTTTAGAACTTGTAAACTTTTGTCACTATGAACAAATACGAAATGGGAAAGCAGCAAGAAATAAAACAAAAAAACCAACAGCAACAAAAACTTTCGAAGAGTACCCTATCTTGTCATCTTGTTCACATTGGATTTGGAAAGAATAGACTATATTATTGTTCAGTCATACCACATGATGGATTTGAGACTAGAAAGCAGATAGGAATAAATCAGATAAAAAATTTAAGCTACTTAGCAACATAGTAAATACATATAAATAACATTGTCCTCTTTAGATAAGGAGATGCTAAAGAGATCTGGCAGTTCTTTGAATTTGATAATTTCCTCATAAAGAGTTTAACCATAACATTATCACTGTGTGATATAGGTTCAGCTCTCCCTAAGAGCCTGAGCCTAACTTCAGACCCCATTTGGGGTTTTCTTGATAGAAATACTGGAGTAATTTGCCATTTTCTTTTCCAGCTCATTTTAGAGGTGAAGCTGAATTAAGTGACTTGCTCAGGTCACACAGCTAGTAAGTGTCTGAGGCTGGATCTGAATACAGGAATATGAGTCTTCCTGACTCCATGCCATACTATGCCATCTAGCTACACCAAATTTCAAAGATAAGGCTGCAATAATTAGTGCCCAGATAATATTAAGAAGCCTGAAGCAACACTTCTTGTTAAGTAATTAACTCTTACATATATTTGATCTAGCAGATGAAATAAGTACCCCTTTCTTGATATTTCATTGTAAATTTAATATATGTTCTTTGAGATAAAATGTTGAGTCTTCGAATTCTCAATGGAAGACACTTCAGACTCTCCCAGTGTGCCTAAATTTGGCCTTTAAGAGATGTGATTAATAATTAGTCTTTTCCTTTCCTTCTGGAGATTTATTTTCTTTAACCTTTAAAATTTATTCAAATTTTATTATTATTTTGTTGACATTTTTCTTCCTTCCCTCATTTCCATTCAGTTTTTCCCAATAACTTTTTTTGTTTGTTTGTTTGTTTGTTTGTTTGTTTGTTTGCCTGTCTCTTTTTTGAGGTTGTGCAGGGGAACTGATAGTGATTCCATTATCCTTCTTAGCAGCTCTTGACTTGGCTTCAGGGCAGCAACAAAATGGGAAAGTTCCTAGAACAGATGGTAACCTGCAATCCCCTGAATGCGCTACCCCTCCAGGTAGCATCTATCCTCAATTCACTTTTCCATCTCTAGTTCTTGTTCTATTGTGGTTCAGTCCAAGGGAATAGTCCATTCATATGACCTGTATACAAATGTTACTCACACTCAACTAAAGGGCTTTCCTTATCAAGAAAACTTTTGACGGGTTAAAGACGGGTAACATTCAGGAAGACCTTGCCAAGATTCTTCCTGGGCACACCTTTTACTGATGGCTAATTGGTGAGCCATCTGTAGCAAATTGTTCTGACAGGGGAATCAGGAAGCCTTGTGGTCACTGTAATGTTGTCAGCACTTTTTAGTTTCTGTATTAAGAACATTTTCAAGTAACAGGTGAACTTTCTTATTTGGTTAACCCCTGGTCAGCTCTCACTAATGATGGTGTATGTCATACAACGTTTTGTATAATAGTAATAGCCAGGTGCTATTAGAAGTACTCTAATCATCCCTATACTCTTCAGAACATGATTATAGGATATTATAGGGGTAGGGATGTCTCAGTGGATGATACACACTACTTGTTTAAACTGCATTGGGGGAAGGGGAATGAAAGAATGCTTTTCACTAGTGAAAGACAAAGAGTAACAAAACAGTTAAAGCTGTAGAGGGTCACAAGAGAACCATCACTAGTGAATCTTCTAGTGGACAGAATGGAGTAGTGTTATGAAGTCTTTGGTCTCTATTGACTTGAAAATAACACTTTTAAAAAATTTAAATTTAAAAAAAGAATTGGTTCCATGTATATCAAAATGTTGATAGTAGTACTTTTCATGTTAGCAAAAACCAATTGTAAACAAAGTGGCTATTTCCATAAATTGGCTGAACAGATTGTGGTTCATGAATGTAGTGGCAAAACATATATAAAATGACTGCTTAATAAAAAGTAAATGATGAAATGAAGTGGCATTTTGAACAACTGGTAATGACCGATCTTGGACACAAAGAATAGAAAAAAATGAAACATACCTTTCTCCTTTTTTTTGGAGTAACTAATTTTAGCTGCTGAATGTTACTGTTTTGGTTGTATGTGTTTATTTTTTTATTACAAGAGAAAGGTCAATTTAGGAATTGGGATTATATACAGAAATGACTAATATAGAACAAGGCAAAAGTAAATAAAAAATTTTAAGGAGGTAATTATTTAAAATCTAGAACTGCCTCCTAGAAGACATTATAACATTCAAATCTATTGACTCTTTTTTTTTTCCTTTTCTTTTGATTTTGATAGATTAATGTAGGTATCGGGAGAACACAACTGCCTCCTCCCCTTATGCAGGGATTACCAAGAGTGTGGAAGCATGGAGGAAAGTCGGAATGAGAAGACAAATGAAGCTCATATTCTCTTTGACCGATTTGTCCAGGCCAGCACCTGCAAAGGAACACTGAAAGCTTTCCAAGAGCTCTGTGACTATTTGGAGTTAAAGCCCAAGGACTATCGTTCCTTCTACCACAAGCTCAAGTCCAAGCTTAACTACTGGAAAGCCAAAGCCCTCTGGGCAAAACTGGATAAACGGGGTAGCCACAAAGACTACAGAAAGGGAAAAGTATGCACTAACACCAAGGTAATAGTTGTTTGACTATATCAGCATACATGGCTACAGGCTTAAGGGTTTAGAATGGATTTCACAGAGAAGAATTGGTTTTGGAAGACCGAATGAGGTTTACATAAATTTCAGCAACAACCTAGTGTGAAAAAGACTTATTTCTTTGTTCTAAAGTCAGGAATTGGGGGCCATTCACTTTGTGTTAATGGTTTCCTGGGAGCCTCAGTTATCAAAGCCAACAATTCATAACGATGTGACCTATGTGTGGACTAAGATTTTAATGTGTATTTTTCTCTTTGAAAAGGACCATTTCCTTCAAATAGGTGAAAAAAAATCTGTCATCCTGAGCCAGAAGTAAACAAGTTTCATAGGAAAAGTGTATTTCCTGCTTTTCCCTCTCCATATTTCATAAATATTTTTATTTTCCTCTCGATCATATTATGTGGGCATATACTGTAAATATTTATTTTTAAGATAGTCCATACCTGCTTTTGTTATATTTTGAAAAAGCTGGTAAGTATGTGAAATTACATGCGGGCAATATACCATGTAAATACAACAGACAATTCTTCTTAACTGATTTTTTTGTAGTTGTAAGTATTAAAAAAAAAAACAAAACCAACAGCATTGGATGTCTGTGAAGATAGTTCTAAAAAAGATTCTACCAAAATGCATTGTATTTGTCATATCTCTCATTATTGTTCAGTCTCTGTACACCTGCTAAGTCAAATAGCTGGTCTCTTCCAGGATGTGTATCTGAAAGAGCTATAGAATCTTCTGGAGCTTTCAAAATGAGAACTTAGAAAAGTAAAGTTACCTTCAAATTTGAGTTTAAAATTCTGTTCAGAAGGAAAAAAGCCCTAACAACCTTTGTTTGAATCTTGAAATTGTCCTCCTGAGGATACTTCAGAGCTATGTAGAATAAAAGCTTATCTATTTTGAGCCTTTCCATTAGCAGAATCTTCAAGGCTCAGTATTTCAAGACCTGGAAATTTTTTTATTTTAATTCCTTCAAAGCTGAGAAAAAATGCATTCACTGCTTATACTGGACCATTATGTATTGGTCAGTGGAATATTGTTTTGCATTTATTTGAGGTTTGTACATAGAACTATTAAGCAAGTAGGCTGTTGACCCTTTTGTTGATACACAGTACTTAGAATTGCACCCATCTCTTACAGATACTTTATTCTGACCTAGGTTATATTCTATGGAAATCTTGTTCCACATGGGAATGTTGAAAGGAATTATTTCAGAAAACTTTGGAAGGCTTGTAAAAGACTTCTGTCTTTCCTCTCCCGTTCACTCCCCAACTTGGCGGTGGAAGTGATAGGAAGAAGAGGTAGCAGCAGGTTGCCTAAGAAAAGACAAAGAAAAAAGATGGCCATTGAAACATTTTTGAAAATGCATAAAAATAAACAGAAGGAAAGACAAATGGGACAGCTTTGGAATGTTGGGTTTTTTTGCATTTTTATTGTTACAATATACTTACAGGAAAAGCTCCCTGCGTTTAAGAAAAATTCAGTTATACAAGTTAGTTTTTTGTTTTTACCTTTATGTATGGAAATGCTCATTTTATTTGGTGTTTATGTTCAAAATGAAAAAAGAAATGGAAGAAAAAGTAAATAAATGGGCAGTGTTCTTTGGGTGGGAGTTGTGAATTTATGAATCTGTTATATAAAGGTGCATTATCTCTAGAGGTGCCTCTCTTGCCCTAACAGTAGCTGTGTGTTTCAGTGTCTCATCATTGGAGCTGGGCCTTGTGGCCTTCGCACAGCCATTGACTTGTCCTTACTGGGAGCCAAGGTGGTGGTCATTGAGAAGCGGGATGCCTTCTCCCGCAACAACGTCCTGCATCTCTGGCCATTTACCATACATGACCTGAGGGGTCTGGGTGCCAAGAAGTTCTATGGCAAGTTCTGCGCTGGGGCCATTGACCACATCAGTAAGTGATATGGAGTCTCCAGAACGTGTCTTCCAGAGCTCTTCATCTTGTTTTGGTAGCAAGGAATAGCGGGCACGTTGGAAGAGTTCTACCCTGTAACTCAATTTATCTGGTGGTGGTGGTAACATTGCATGCAACCAAATTAGTTCTAAATCAATTTGTCCTTGAGTTTCTAAGGTAGTTGCAATGATTCAAAAGTAGAAATAAAAGTCGCCTATCTGGAATGATTTGGAACCAGAAGATATCTGGATGAGATGTTAAATTATGTTCTTGATTACAAGGCAGTTTTATTAAGGAGTCTATATCCTGAATGCACCCAAATGTTCTTCTGTGTGGAAACTCCATAACCTCTGTACAGGGGGAGGCGATGGCTTTAAACACATGTACAATTTTGTACAACATTGTCCAGTACCTACTATTTTCCACTGGCTAGAGAAATTATTTCTTTCTCTGCTAGACTAGACTCTATAGTGTCTTGGGTATATATAGCAGTCTACAAATAAAATACATAATAACAGGGGATGAAATTACCATTTTGGGGATTCTTATTCAAGAAGGTGGCAGCTCTGGGCAGTTGAAAAAGAAAAACTAAGCTGTTTTGTAGTAAGAGTAAGTCTGTGCCCTAAAAAAACTATATATATATATATATATATATATATATATATGTATATATATATATATATATATATATATGTATATGTGTATATATATATATATATAAAATGTATGTTTTAGAAAAGGAGCTGAGCTGATTTAATTGAACAGATCTGCCTGTTTTCTGTCATATTTTATTTGATTGGCAGTATTATAATAGAGAGAAAGACATGGATTCAAATTCTGGCTCAAATATTTGATAGCAATGGCAAGTCCTGTGCTCTTTTTCTCATTTCTCTTTGTAAAATTGAAATAATTTGTCTACCTTTGATCACAAAATTATTTTCAAAAAGTGCTTATTAGACTTTCAGGTGCTATTAAGGTGGACTACCATGACTTTTCCTGCCAGTATGTCATAGAAACAAAGTTTTCAGAGATCGTTAAACATGTGTTCCTATAAACAATGGCTTGAAGGCAAGAGATAACTTAAATGGCTTTAGGAGGTTCATTTCAATCTAAACATTACTGGCTTTTTCAACTTTCTTTAAAATGTTTTTCTCCCAAGTCTTTCAAGCAATCCACCTAATCAATTCAGGTAGCATAAATATTGAGCAGTAATTGGTAGTGATTTCAAAAAGATAGTGTGGTTTGTAATGGAAAGAGGTCAGAATTGAGAATTTACAAGATGATCCTCCCAGCTTTGCCATTAACTGTCTTTATGATCTTTGGTACTTTAGCATTTTCATCAATAAAACAGAGGTGTCATTCCTGAAGAGTAACTAGGACAAATACTGAGAAAATAAGAAAACAAACTTAAAAGATGGGCACTTTGCAAAAATAATTGTCTGGTGATATTATTTTGGAGAAATAATGAGATTATTTCCAGCATTTAGGATCAAATCCAAAATTACTATTTGACTAACTTCAAACACATTTTTTTCAATTCAGTAATCACAAAATTCCTATGAGGTAGGCAAGGAATGTAATCCCATGTTATAGTTCAGAAAACTGAGGCTAAGACACATTAAGTGACTTGCTCAGAGTCTTATGGACGATAACAGCAGAGCTAAGACTAGTAAATACCCACTTCTTCTGGTTCCTTATGTAATGCTTTTTATCTTTCACTGTGTTGCCTCTCTTTGCAAGGAACTTTACTAGGCACTATTGGCAACAGGAAAAAAAAAATATTTTAGTCCTCTAAGAAATTCATAAATTATTTATCTTGGTCATCTATTTAAAGTTTTCCCTCACATAGACTGTTGGGGAAAACCTTAGAAAAGAAGCCAGCTTAGATAGATCAAGCTATATGACCTTGAGGAAATGATTAATAGTCCATAAGTACGGTGTATAGGTTCCTTTGGGCAAAATTTCGAATTAGATTATACTCCTCCTTATTTTATAGAAATGTTGTAAAGATAAATGAAATAATGTATGTTTAGATAAACCTTTTGTGGAAAAAAAATGCTTTGTGGAAAAAAATGCTTTGTAATTCTATAGAAGTATAATAATTAATACTTATTATGTGAGACTGTCAACATATATTAACAATTCAGATGTGGCATTCTTCCTATTTTGCCAGGATGGTACCCAGAGTAAGGAACTCCACTTTTTTTCTCTATTTTCCTTATGGAAGAGAGAGGGAGATAGGAAAGCTGTTGATTGGCTAGATCTTTAACCATTGCCTCAAAGAGAGTTTGGACCTATCTGAGGGCTGATATAGGAACATATCTCCCGATAGCTTGTATTTGCCCTTTGCTGCTACAGGATGTGACTTAGAAAATGTTTCCCGCCAATGCAGGCCTTGAGAAACCAAAAGTGGATGGATGGGTGAGGGACTTGAGTGGAACCCGCTTTTCTCTTTGGCTTTGCTTAAAGCTGTTCTTGTATGTATCCCTGTCCTTATCCTATAGGCATCCGACAGCTCCAGCTAATCCTTTTGAAGGTTGCCTTGATTCTTGGCATTGAAATCCATGTCAATGTGGAATTCCAGGGGCTTGTGTACCCCCCTGAAGACCAAGAAAATGAACGTAAGTGGGAGCAAAACTATTAAGGGCTCGTAGAGAATAGAAAAATGAGAGGGGTGGAGTCAAAGGAAGATTACACGTTTCAGAATAAGAACATTTAGATTTCTCATGTGTATTGATTTTTGTATCACCTGGGGATTTTTGGACCTGAAAAGTTACTTAAAAGCTTATTAAATAGTAAGCGTTGCAGTTCTTCCTTTATGAGTTTTCTTAAGGATTTCTCTTCTAGAATTTGTAATCCATGACTCTTCCAAGTTAATTCAAACACTGTATATTTGTTTTGATATTCTTTGTTTCTAGAATACCCAAAAATTTGAAGATAATTCTATATAGGAATTTTGTAGCCTCGTTTGTATAATACAGAGCTGAGGCAATGTTCACTTGTATTTGTTCCACAGGAATAGGTTGGCGGGCACAGGTACACCCCAAAACACACCCTGTATCAGAGTATGAATTTGAAGTGATCATTGGAGGGGATGGCAGGAGAAACACCTTAGAAGGTACTGAATATAAATATGTATACATATTTCCCACACACACACATGTGCTTTTCATGTTCATAAATGTTTTAAATGCTTTAAATTTCAAAAGTGTTTAAAAATGTTTAAAAGAAGTTTCTTGTCTGATATACTTCATCCTTATATTTTCTGATTCCATATGTGTGTTGTAGCAGCTGCTTTAAAACTTAATGAATTACATTCCATGAAATTTGTTAATTTTCTTTCCCCCTCTCTCCATTCCCTCATCCCCTCCCTACAACCCAAGGAATTCATTTTCGGGGTATTAAGTTTAGAAATCTCTCTTGAGGTGGAAGAGGGTAGGCTACTTATGTTGCTCTCGTCTTCTTGTAGCAACACTATCAAGTCATAGTTCACAGTATTGTTATTAAAATCGAACAATAAATTAACTACATCTCACCTGGATGCTCTTGTCCTGAATGATGGATGCTTTCCTGAGTATCAGTCTTCTTTTGCAATTAGAAGGAGAGTTTGACAAGTTTTTCTCCCTTCTCTTCCCCCTGACCTTCATCCTGTTGTGTCTTAGCTTCCTCATTTGAATTGATTGTTTTAACAACACTTCTCTGGGATACTTTATTTTTCTGTAGGGTTTCGTCGGAAAGAATTTCGAGGCAAGTTGGCCATTGCCATCACAGCAAATTTCATTAACCGCCATACCACAGCAGAAGCCAAAGTAGAAGAAATTAGTGGTGTGGCCTTCATATTCAATCAGAAGTTCTTTCAGGAACTTCGGGAAGCTACAGGTTGGTGGTAGATGTTGTGATCCTGGACAGAGTTACAGATACAAACACCCATTTTGGGTGTAGAGATCAGCAAGGAAATAAGAGGTAGTTGAGTAAAACAATAAAATTCTAAATATGACTTGGGATTTTTCTGGAGCACATTTCATCATTCCCTGTTGCCTCTAGGCTAAAATACCTACCTACCTTTCCAGTATGTTGCCTGCATTCAAGCTGCCTTGTATTTATTTTATGTACATACTTTAATTATAGAGATACTGTCTTACACGCCTCCCCAACCAAAGGACTGTTCCAGGGTTATTTAAGAGTAGAGACTATTTTTAGGGCTATTATGAGGATCAAATGATCCTCATAATTACAATTTATGTAAAGTATTTGGAAATACACAAACACACACACACATGCATGCAATATATGGTGTATGTTTACACTACACAACTTGTAAAAAAAAAAGTTTTTGGAAATCTTAACATCTTGGGTACTAAAGTATTAAAGTTTTAACTATTATTATTTATTTATTTGACTTTGGGATCTTAGCATCATGCCTGTCACATAGTAGATGCTTAATAAATCCTCATTAATCTATTGTCTATAACAGTGATCTCTGTGGGCTATTGACTTAGTGTTAATGTAATATTATTTGTGTTTTATTGTATTTTTGTTTTGCTGAATATTTCCCAATTACATTACATAATGTATAATTATGTACTTACATAAATAAATAATATTTATGCCCACAGTAAAGAATACTGCACATCATATCCATGATTGTAGGGATTTTATTCTCTTTCAGCATTTAGCACAGTACTTTGGCCAGAATAGACAATAAAGATTTGTTGGATTAAATTGATTTTATATAAACTACAGGGTTTGTTTTGTTTTTTGTTATAGTATTTCCTCTTTTTTCCCTATGGTGAATTTGGTTTCTCTCTAGCACCTATATTCTTTAAAAATTACTGGTGATTTTTATCTGCCATGTAGCTAGAATATAAATCTTTAGTTTTCCCATTGAGACTGAAATCTTTGTTTCTTCTAAAGCCTTCATACAGTTTAAAGCGATTCCTTCTTTTATTTTTTCTCTTTCCTTAGTTCTCTTTACTTAAGTTAGATTTCTTCTTTTTACATTCATTTCTCCTCAGTTCTCTGAGGGCCCATATTCAGTCATGTTTAATGATGTTTGGGAAAACAGCTAAAAGTATATAATTTGTCACTACAGGTATTGATTTGGAGAACATTGTCTACTACAAAGATGACACACACTACTTTGTTATGACAGCCAAAAAGCAGAGTTTACTAGATAAAGGAGTAATATTACACGTGAGTTGAGTTTCTTTTAAAACACTTTTCTTTTACACTGAGTAATTTCTGGAAATACTTACCAGGGGGCTGAATTATATAATTGTTGTAGTTCCTAATTCCACTATCTTCCAAGAAAAATTAAGTCATCCAACCCTATCACCTGGAAAAATGAGCTTTTCTTTTAGTGCTGTGTTAATTTTAACAATGTTAAACCATTGAGATTTCAGAGCTGGATGATGAAAGTTGCAGAGAATGCTGTTTTATGGGGCACAGCAGATTTGACCTAGAAGAGATGTTAGAACTGTAGCTGGGTCATTAAATGTGTGGGTGTTGTTCTATACTTATTGTATAGGTTTTTATCCAGATTATGCTTGATCTTAAGCCAAATAGTGATAAATTCATTTCAAGACAAATTTGGTCATTCTAGCCCTTCTATTCTCACTAGAAACTGGCAGGTATATTTTAGGTAGTTCTCTGTGTTTGTGGGGTGATGATGAATTTTTAAAAGATGCTACTGTTCCCTGTTCTGAGGACAGAATAAGTTGGAAAATGCTAGGCATAAACATAATTGTTCCTTTTGCTCCTAAATCTGGCCCTTGGTTAGTTTACCTTTCCTCCATCCTAATGGATATGAAGAAAAACAATACACTTAGACATAAGCAGTTTATTCCTTATTTGTTTTTTAATGATTAGGCTGCTGTTTATCATCTGTATCCGTCAAATTGGTATACCAGGGAATTAAGACTCATTTTAGACCTCCTAAACAGACTGTATTTAGTGAAAGGAAATACATTGGAACAATTTTAGAATTTTAAGACCTGATTTACTTTCCCTAGAAGGCAGCAGGGATTATGCCATATGTATATTCTGACAAGCCTCCTGCAGGATTGCATTCATTAGTGAGCAAATAGTTTCCAAGACAAACTTGAGTGTTTCTCTTTTGGCTTTTAATGTGTTATAAATAAATGTTATTACTGGTAGTTTGGACCTTTAGGGCCTACTTCAATAAAACAGGAAATATCAGTGCTACTATTCAAATTGTACAATTTCATCATAAGGGAAAGAATGTCTAATGCTGTTTTACAGAAACTTTGTTCTGTCATTGTTTTCTCCTTGAAGATGGACTTCTCTGGGTTCTTTCACAATTTAAGTTTCATTAATTGTGTTGAATACATTTTTTTCTATTTGCAATGTGTTTCTTCTCCCTGATAGCTTCTATTTTTACATTACCTTTCTATTTTATATTTTCCCCTTTCTTACCCAGAGAGCCATCCCATGTAACAAAGAATCTCAATTGGGAAAAACCAGTTCTAAATAAAACATCAACTGAATCTTGTTTTAATTAAAGCTTTCCAGGCTTTTCTGAAATCCCATCATTTTTTTTTTTAAATTTTGAATTTGTTTTATTTTTTTTAACTTTTTATTTTCAAAACACATGCATGGATAATTTTTTAACATTGACCCTTGCAAAATCTTGTGTTTCAAATTTTCTCTCCCTTCCCCATCTCTCCTAACCTTGATAGCAAGTAATCCAATATATGTTAAACATGTTAAAAATATGTTAAATCCAATATATTTATACATATTTGTACAATTTATCTTGCTGCACAAGATCAAAAAGGAAAAAACAATGAGAGAAAACAAAATACAAGCAAACAACAAAAAAGGGTGAAAATGCTATGTTGTGACATAGTCCTCTCTCTGGGTGTAGATGGCTCTCTTTATCACAAGGACATTGGAACTGGCTTCAATCATCTCAGTGCCATCAGCTGAATTTGGTAGAATATGCAATGTATATTCTACTTTCTTCATCATTCTCATTACTCTTCCACTCCCCCCCCCAAAAAAAAAAAAAACTCAAACAAAGAGAGAGAAAAAGAGGGGGGGAAAGGTGTATTTCTTAGATATTAAGCTTAGTTATTTTAATTACACACCATTCAGTTTTGGAGTTTTGTTATAGTCATCATGAATGTGGTTTTCTTAGTTCTTAACTAATTTCCATCTTGTTCATGCCTTTCCATTCTTCTCTGAATTTTCCATGTTTGCTGCCTCAATTATTTTCATGCATCACAATTTAAAAAATTTAAATTCTCTACTTGAGTTCTCATCATGAACCTCTTCTCTATTGGGAGATAGGACTATGCTGACACAGAACTCTTGTTATCTCGGGAGAATGTAGACCAGGAGGCTCTGCTGAGCTACGCCAGGGAAGCTGCTGACTTCTCTACCAATCAGCAACTGCCATCATTGGACTTTGCCATCAATCACTATGGGCAACCAGATGTGGCCATGTTTGACTTTACCTGCATGTATGCATCAGAGAATGCAGCCCTGGTTCGGGAACAGAACGGCCATCAGTTATTGGTGGCCCTGGTTGGGGATAGCCTACTTGAGGTAAGCCTGAAGGAAATTGATGTTTAGTGTGTCTAATGACCCCATTTGTGATCTTTCTTTTTATTTGGCTATTTCCTTCTTCAGCTCATTTTACAGATGAGAAACTAAGGCAAATAAGCTTAAGTGAATTGCTCAGAGTCAAAAAGCTATTAAATGTCTTAATAAAGTGTCTTAAGGCTGGATTTTAATTGAAAATGAATCTTTTTTATTCTAAGCCTGGAACTCTTAACTGTCTCACTATGAAGGAAGGAGAATTGCATTTTATAGCATATACTATAGAATGATATATATAGTTTTTATTTATCATGTATAGCTATATAGTTAGATCCATAGTTGGAGATGTGAAGTTTTTACTTACTTACTTACTTACTTATTTATTTATCATAATAGCTAAAATTTATTTTATTATAATATAATTATAATTATTATTTTAAAATTTATTTTATTGTAATAGCTAAATTTATTTATTATAAATAGCTAAATTTGAAGCAGAATGTCATGCTTTTTTTGTTCATTTTCCTCTTTTAACTTATTTTACTTTCTCTCTTTTTCTGTACTTTGCTCACCCCCTACTCACCCAAAAAAAACCTTTTATGCAGCCTTTTTGGCCAATGGGAACTGGAATAGCCCGAGGCTTTCTAGCTGCTATGGACTCAGCCTGGATGGTCCGAAGCTGGTCTCTAGGAATCAGTCCCCTGGAGGTTCTAGCAGAAAGGTAATAAGAATGGGTATACTCCTGTTTAAAAACTGAGAATGCAAATGTGTTAAACTTTTTTTCTTGGCAACCTCATAACCTTCTATGAATTTAAATGTCACCTCTACCCAGAGGACTTCCAGATTCATATTCAGTTCCATTCTCTCTCCCAAACAGTCCTGCATCAATTACTTCTTGGATACTTATTTCATATTGGATGTTCCCAAGACTGTCTTAAAAGTCAACATATCTAAAACTTTCCTCTGTCTTCTTTCAAACTTTCCTGTTTCTATCAAGGGCCACATCCTTCCAGCGTCTCGAGGTGTAGGAATTATTATTGACTGCTTGTTTTCTCTCACCCCACATATGTGTTCATTTGCCATTTCTTCCTTTGCAGCATCTCTTAAAACAGACCCTCTCTCTCTACTTGCACACCTAACCAGCTTAGTTCAGCAGCTCATCATGTCTTGCCTAGATTATTGTAACACTTCCCTAATTGATCTCCCAGCCTGAAGTCTTTTATAGCTTCTCATTTCTGCCAGATTAATTATCTTCATGCAAATCTGACCAAGTGAATATCTGCTCCCCAGCTTCTTAAACTGTGATTCATGACTTCATGGGGTTTCATAACTGATTGTGGGAGGTTTGGGAATTATGATTTATTATCAACAAATGTTTTTTATATATCTATATACACAGGGTCATGTAAAAATTTCTTAGGTGAAAAGAGGTTGCAAGTGGAAAAAGTTTAAGAAGCTCTGCCTATTCAACCAATTCTGGTGTTTTCCTTTCACCTTGTAAAGAAAGTTCTATAGTTTTTAAAGCCCTACACAGCCTATACTCAAGCTACCTTTCCAACTTTATTAAATATCATCACCATCACATACATACACACAGTCACTCATTCATTGTACCATTCACCCACCACCTCCACATGTACTCTCCAATTCATCCAGACTGGCCATCCTGTGTTCCTCTAATCCTGTGAGATGTAATCCGTACATTATCATCTGCAGGAAACTTCTGATCCATCTGCTAGTGGCTTCCCTCCCAAACCATCTTGATTTTAGCTATTTTGTTTGCAAATTCACTTTATACTAAGTAAATACACATACGTATATGGATTAGCCTTTTATTTTTACTGTATATAATTTTATATGTGCTTCTCTTCCCCCATTAGAATGTAAGCTCATTAGAAGTAAGGGAGTGTTTCATTCTTTGTACTTGTATCCTCAGCACCAAGCACAGTGTTTGGTATGTAGTAGGCACTTAATAAATATTAACCAATTCAACTTGATTGATTGACATTTAATTATCTATTATCACTTAAAAACACCTTTTTTTCTGAATTTTTCTTGTAAAACAAAAGAAAGGCAAGGTTGTTTTGTGACATGATAGTCTAGTTCAAACCACCATTTTTTCCTGTAGATCAGCATTAAGGGAGGATAATTCTACTGTATAATTGACAGATGGTACCTGGTTCTTTTGTGATAACATTAAGAGGCTAAATACTTAATTAGTTGCATTGGAATCAAGATCTCATTCTTGCCCTAAGCAGTGGAATCTCTGCTTGTTCTCACTGGCCAACACCGATTCCACACGGCATTTCAGTAAATCAGGAAAACAAGAAATGCTGCATGATTTGGAGAAACTTAGCAATAAAATTTTTTGTTGTGTCCCTCCGATGTAACCTTAAGTTCTTTAGTTAGAAGAATTGTATTGTGTATTGCTGATAGAATTGTGTATTGCTGATATGTCAGCTCTTTTGAGTAATATACGTATGTGATCTTGCAGGGAAAGCATTTATAGGTTACTGCCTCAGACCACTCCTGAGAATGTGAGTAAAAACTTCAGCCGTTACAGCATCGACCCTGTCACCAGGTATCCCAATATAAATGTCAACTTCCTGCGGCCAAACCAGGTAACGTCCATTTAGTCAGCCTTCCTCTTATCTCTATTTTATGACAGTGCTGAGCTGATCTGTTGATAAAGATCTGTCTCAATATAATATAATAAGATTTAAAAAAAATTTTTTTTTGGTACAAATCTGTGATTTCACCATATGGGGACCTGATGATGTAGAAACACTCTCCGTTTATAAAAATATTTTTAGGCGTCTAAAAGCTTTGTCATAGTATCTCCTGTTGCCTTATGATATTCTTCCATGACATTTCATTTAGCATATGGATTAATTGCCATTGCTGATGGTAGTATCAAAACTACAGTTCAGTTCTATCTGACTTAGTCCCCTGCCTTGTTGTTTCTCATTATATAATAGCATTAATGCTTGAGTCGTGAATCTGGATTTTTTTCCCAAAAGTAGAACTACCTCTTACTCAAAGTTCAAATTTTGGGATCTTCTGCCTTTTATGTTTAGGGAATTGAGTCTTCTTTTTCTATAGAAGGCAAGGCATTCCCTTATAGGAAGTTGTTTTGTGATATATCTGATTGCACTGTGGTTTTTCTGTATCATGACTAAGGATGTGTGAATTTTAAATGCAGCACAGTGCACTAAAAATTTTTTTTTTTCTGTTCTTCTCAAGAATTGTTTGAGGTTTTTTGTTTTGTTTTGATTATAAAATTATTATATTAATTAATGCAATATTAATAATATTAATATAATTTTATATAACAATATAATTATATCTTAATATGATATTAATTTTATTAATATAATTAATTATATTAATATTATGATAAAAGTTATTGAGAAAAGTAGGATATGGATAGTAGGAGGTGGGATTTTAGCAACTTAGTTTCTTTCTAAGAAATCTATTGTGTTAATAGACATTATTCTCCTTCAGGTGCTTCATTTATATGACACAGGAGAACTGAAAGATGTTCACTTGGAAATGGAGAACCTGGTGAATTCCCAAGTCACACCAAAGCTCACCCGAAATGGTAAGTTACAGCAATGACTTCCCCAAGTGTTATTTACTCAGGCTTAATTCAATTAAGTACACTTAGACAGGATGGCCTGTTGAATAGAAAGCTGATTCTGGAGTCAGGAAAACGTTAATTTAGTTTCCTCTCTGACTAGCCAGATGACATTGAACAAAGTCATTCAATCTATGTGTTTCAGCCAATTCTTTTTGATTACAAATTGCAGTTGCAGATCTGCATTTGTAAAATATCTTTCTTCACTAGACTCTCCTTTAACAAAATAAAATCACAAATTGGGAGAGGGGGAGAAGGATATTCTAAAAAGATCATATGATCTTTTTTACAATAAGTAGTCCCAATTTTTTGTCTAAAATTTTCCACTTTGCAAAGAACAGAAAAAAAGCAAATTTTTTTGTAATTAATATTGGGATGTAGCTTAAATATTCATGACTTCCTGTAAATTATTAAACAGACTTTGATTGTAAACATGTAATATTTAATAGATTATTTCTACAAGGCATTCAAAGTTGGAATTATGTAAAATGAAAATGATTTGACATATTTCCATATCAAGGGAGAATAGAAAAAGAGGATCATATATTACATACATATTTTAAGTATATATTAAACTTTGAAACTTCTGTATATTTTTTAAAATTTTGATTGTAACTTCATTGTGAGATAAGATTCCTACATAAATAACTTGGACGTATTCTATTTATTTCTTCATTAATTAATAAAATTTCAGTTTATACCTTAAATGCTTCAGTTGCTTTCAGCTAGTCACATTTAATAAATAATATTTAATAATATTTAATACTCAATAAATGTTTAATATAATAATTTATAAATATTTAATAAATAACATTTAATAAACTGAAGGAACTTTTTCTAGTAGTTATTCCTGTCTTTTCAGACAATATCCTAGGATTAATCAAATATTAAAGTTTCTTGACATGGGATGCTTAAACTGTAAATTCACTAATAAAACAAAATTATAATTATTTATAATAGTTTAGCAGTGAAAATGAGTACAATCAGAGTAATCTCCAGTGTTCACAATATCTATAGACTATTTCATATATAAAAACAGTTCAAAACAAGTCCATGTAGGATAATACAAATTCTCTTCATAAAGAAACACACTATCTCTATCTTCCATCTCTATAGTTGTTTATCTCCAACCATGATGGTAAAACATAGTATTTTCTGTTTCTTTCAAACCCTCACTCTTAATTTTCTCTCTCCAGACTCACTTCCTAAAGTTCTTCTTTTCAATTTTTTAATAATTTTTCTAATTTCCTTCAACAATTTGATTTTTATTTATTTATATATTTTATCCCCCATTACACATTACAACAATATTTTAAATAAGTTTTGAATCCCAAATTCTATACCTCCTGCCCTCCCCCTTACCCTGAGATAGTTAACAATCAAATATTTCCTTATTAGTCATTTTGGACTCAAAAGCAAAAGAAGCTGAAAATTAGCATGCTTCAGACTTAATAATATTAAATAATATTGGTTCTTTCTCTGAAGTTGGATATTCATCACTAGTCCTTTGGAATTGCCTTGGGTAATTATTTGCTGAGAATAGCTAATTCTTTCACAATTCTTCATCAACTGTTTCTTTGTAAAATGATTTCCTGGTTCTTTTCACTTCATTTTCAATCCTTTCCTAGTGTTTTTTCATTAAATAACATTTAAGATAGGAAAAGGAGAGAAACTTTTTTTATATTACAGCTATCTCCTTTGTTGTTTATCTCACATGTCAGACTTATTTCACATATACTCTTTGACTCTAGGAAAAGCATCCACTATGGTGTTAGTTATTCTTAGAGAGATAATAACCATTTCTGTAGCCTTCATAGGAAGTGCTTCTGAAATAGGGGTTACATTGGTATATAAAAAAATGAACATTTTAAAATATTTAGTTTACAAAAACAAAAAAGAAAAACCCACTACAGACCAGTTCGCTTCTTTTCATTGTTTAAGAGGAAGTACCTCTGACTTCTGACATTAAAATCAAATAGAATGATGGTTTCTGGTCCACCCCCTATCCCCCTAACATTCCCCCCATCATCAGCTTCTTTTGAGAACAGATAATTATTGCTCCCTCCATAGACAAACTTTACAGACTGTATTTGTATATTGTACAATGACTTCAGAGAGTTCCTTAGCCATACTGCTAGGTGACCAGTGACCACTGTGCTTTTTCTGTTTTTTTAGAGTCTGTAGCTCGTTCCAGCAAGTTGCTGGGTTGGTGCCAAAGGCAGACAGATGGCTATGCTGGAGTGAATGTGACAGATCTTACCATGTCCTGGAAAAGTGGCCTGGCTCTTTGTGCAATTATCCATAGATACCGCCCTGATCTCATGTAAGTTGTGGTAAACTATATTTGTATTTCTTCTTGTCCAGGAATCTCAGAATGTTTCTTTTATTGGGTAAAGTGTAGGGTAAAGCAGTTTATCTCAATGACAATAATTCATATGCAGCCAGTTATAATTAACCATCATCTTCAGGGCACTACACAAGCTTAGTTTAGACACACACAGTTAAGAAGCCCCAAACCCCTTCATGTGGGTCTACTTGCTTCACATAGAGAAAAGTCTATCATTACCCTTGAAGAAACAATGACAAGTACCGATAACTGGTGAATGAGTAGATTCAACAATCTCTTTCAGCTTCCACACAGTTTCTCTTTCAGCCTCCACACAGTTCCATGAAATAAATTAACATGAGAGTAAAATATATAAAAATATTATTTACATAAAAGTCAGCATGAAATATCTTTTTGCCAATTGGGTTTTTAATCCCCATTGATTTTATTTTCAGACCTAGTATACATACAAAGAAATACCAAAAAAAAAAAAAAATACAAAAGGGAGAAAGACATTTTACAGTATATACAGTATATACAGTAATAATAGAGAATTCTATTTTCTTGGATACGATAGATTTATATATTTTACCCCTTTGTTTACTTAGCTGTTACCATAGAATGACTTAAGGCAGAGCTTTCCAGGGGATGAGAAGTTTGAGGTGGGTTTTGAATAAAGAGATTAGGAGCTACATTTAGAATTTAGAAATCAATTCTGGGCAAAAACTGTGTCCAAGAAGAAAGCATAAGTTAGATGTGGGGGGAAGGGGAAAGCCAGGAAGGCTCTTGCTGTAATAAAATGTCAAATATTATCTTTGGTTCTAGCCAAGATAGTTGTTTCCTAGTGGCAAAATAAGACACTGAGGTCATTTGGCATTACTTAGACCTCATTCACATACTTGACTCAGTTTGGAGCCTGTGTTTTGAAAGACAGAATCTGTTAACAAAAGAAATAAAAAAATATCAAATTAAAAAAATAATTTCTGAAGTCTGAAGGTTATTATATCAATAGAGATTGCTTAGTGAGCACCACTTAAAGAAGAATCTGTATCCATTTTTCCTCAGATTGAACAACAAGGAGCTTTAAGTACAGTGGGGAAATGTTCGTCTTTGGAAAACTCAGGAAATTTAGCAATGGAAAAAAAACTTCCAAGGAAGGTTGTGGAATTTCCCTTGGAGGAGTAATGCTGAATTACCAGAGCTCACTTAGCAAAACAAAATCTTATTACAGAGAGACAGAGATACCTAGTGGGTTTTAGTCCCATTTCAGAAATCTGGTCTACACATGATTGTTATTTATTACCTCATGAGGGCCTATAAGATGTTAGATGCTATAGGTCTGTCCATGAGCTAATAAATTTAGGTAAGAATAGTTTTCTAATTTTTTCCTCACCTGCCTCCCTATAATAGATCCTTGAGCAAGGATTTGCTTAGAAAATGCTTTACATCCTTTAAATAAAGGAAAAATAGGAGTGTCAGGTAACATGCAAGTTTCTGCCTTCAGATTCAGTAGATTCACATTTCCTTGTTTATTCTTTTTTAAGAAAATCTTGTTTTTTAAACTTCGCTTTCCAGAGATTTTGATTCTTTAGATGAGCATAACACAGAGAGAAACAATCAACTGGCTTTTGATATTGCTGAAAAGGAATTAGGGATTTCTCCCATCATGACAGGCAAGGAAATGGCTTCAGTTGGGGAACCAGACAAACTATCAATGGTGATGTACCTGACCCAGTTCTATGAGATGTTCAAGGACTCCATCCCCTCCAATGGTAAGGAATCTAGGACAAAAGTCTATTATAAGTGGCAAATGCTATAAAATTCCTTCATTTCCTGTTTGTCTGAATTTCTTCCTCCCCCACCCCACCCTTCCAGCCACATCCTTCAGCTGCACCACCAAAAGCAAATTCCAACAGGGAAGTGAGTGATTAAATAGAATTTTGCCTTCGTGGTCATGGAAACATATATATTTTTTTTAATGGAAACTTGAGGAAAACCTGTACAGGTTTTATTTTAGTGCAGTTGAACTGAAAACGAAATATGAAAAGTATATTAGCTCCTCCTCTAACTGTTGGCAGGCATGTAGAAAAGTCAGTTTTGGTGAAAATCTGAATAAGCTGGTAATTTCTTACATTACCCCCCTTCACATGCTCTCTGGTTCAGCCAAATCATGCTGCTCCCTCAAACAGGGTATTGTCTCTATCCCATTTGTACAAACTGTCCCCTCTGCCTGGAATGTACTCCCACCTCCCAATTATTCCTTTTAGCTCCTACATGAGTTCTTTCTGATTTCTGACTGCTTGCTACCCTTCCCCTCACCTATTTATTAGTATCTTCCCCAAAATTACTTTTTTGCCTTAAATATGATGTGTTGTTTCTCCCATTTAAAAATATGTGCTCTCTCTCCTCCATTTGGGCTAGTCTAAATCTGAATAGGCTGATAACTATTTTACCAGATCTTTGAGTGGAAGGACTGATCATTTTTTATCTTTTTCAATGAAAATTGCTAAAAGTGCCTACTGTGTGCTAGGAATTGTGCTAAAGGCACAGAGAAAGGTAAGGCAGTTTCAGCTCTCCAGGAACTCACAATCTAATGGGGAAGATAGATTAAATGCAACTATGTACAAAAAAATCTGTATGAGGATAAATTGTGATTAGTCAGAAGAGGAGAGTTTTTCTGGGTATTCTTGTTTTCTAGTTTTTTCCTCGCCTCACTCCCTTTAACAAGGATCTTTTTTTAGATCCTTGAACAAGGATTTGATTAGAATTACATTAGATTACATTCTTTAAGCAAAAGAAAAGAAAAATAGAGTATCAGGTAACATGCAAGTTTCTGCGTTCAAATTCAGTAAATTGACATTTCCTTGTTTATTCCTTTAAGAAGTTCTTGTTTTGGTTGTATGTGTGTGTGTTTTTGTTGTTGTTGTTGTTGTTTTAACTTCATGCCAATAAATGTTTGCTGATCATCAAAAAAGGCATAGTCAAGACTGATTACTTCTGAGCTTCTCATGGAAGTTTCTGACACAAATATTTCTCTTCACAGTTAACTTGGATGCTGAAGAGAAAGCAGTCCTGATTGCTAGTACCAAATCCCCCATCTCCTTCCTTAGCAAACTTGGGCAGAGCATCTCTCGGAAGCGTACTCCCAAGGTAAAAAGCATGTTTTTTCTTATTTTGGAAAGCTGATCACATGGTGAGGGAATGTCTGGATATTTTGAGCAAAATAAATGTTTTCTTTCCTTTTCTTTTCCCCCTCTTGTTGCAGGATAAGAAAGAGAAGGACTTGGATGGTATGGGGAAGAGGAGGAAGACCAGTCAATCAGAGGAGGTGAGAAACAACCAGAAATATTGTTGAATATTTTAAATTGAGTTATCTTTATGTTCTCGAAATTCTACTCTTGTTGGGTCAGATTTGGGCATGTTATATAATATTATATATATATATATATATATATATATATATATATATATATATATATATATATATATATATATATATATATATATATATATATATAAAAAGTTTTTTATTGTTCTTCTTTTTGGAGAGTTGTCCATAAGATGTACTCAAAAACCAGTTATTTGCCAATTGTGTGGCTAGTGTGTTCTAAGTTTCCCCCCCAAAGATTTACATGAACTGATATTGAGTGAAATAAGCAGAACCAGGAATATATTGTACACAATAACAGCAATGATCAACTATAAAAGACTTGGTTCTTAGTAGTTCAGTGATCCAAAGGAATCCCGGTAGACTTCGCACAGAAACCAGTTATTTGCCAACTGTGCTGCTATTGTGTTTTCCCCACCAACGATTTACATGAACTGATGCTGAGTGAAATAAGCAGAACTAGGAATACATTGTACAAAATAACAGCAAGAATGTGTGATGATCAATATGAAGGACTTTGTTCTCCTCTGTAGTTCAGTGATCCAAAGGTGTCCCAATAGACATTGTACAGAAAATGCTGTCTACAACCAGAGAAAGAACTAAGGAAACTGAATGTACATAACACATGCTATGTTCATTTTATTTTTTTCTGTTTTTATTTTTTTTTTTTAATTTCTCCCATGGTTTTCCCCATTTGCTCTGATTTTTCTCTCCCAACATAATTCTTAAAATAATGTGAATTAAGTTTCTCCTCCCTCTCACAGATCTTATTTTCTGCCTTGCCTCTAAGCTCGGACACTTGAATATTTATGTAGCTTTATGACTTCTAGCCCTTTCTAGCTCTCCTGAAGCTTGGAATGTTGTTTACCCATTGAGGAGCTCTCAATTTTCTAATTTGTATTTCTAGCATTCATCAGTATGCATATCATGTATTAAATGCTTTTTCATTGAATTATTCATCCCATTAAAACACTTGGCTCATTGTTAACATTAGTAAAAACTAAAAGGTAAAGCTATTTGGGGGAAGCTCTGTTATAATTGAGTGTTTTGAATCTTGGGTTTTGCTGTCTTAGGAGGAACCACCTCGAAGTTACAGGGAAGAAAGGCCCACTTTGGTAAGCGCCTTGACGGAGAGGAGGATTGATGTTGCTGTTGGCAACCAGAATAAAGTGAAGTCCATGGCTACCCAATTACTGGCAAAATTTGAGGAGAATGCACCACTACAATCCACTGCTGGCATAAGGAGACAGGTAGGATGCAGGATCTTGTATTATCCTTGATTTCTAAGTTGGATTTCAGTTGAAGTATAGGGGAAAAAAAAGGTCATTTTGTATTGTTTTTTAATTATCAAGAAAAGCAGCCTGTTATATGAACCTGCTAATTCCACGTAGGCCCAAACACTGCAGAGAGAAACTGCAATGCTGGCTCTCTCGTCCAAGGGTAGTGATGTCCAGTGAAGAGTGAAGATCAACAGGGTTGAACCCTTAGGCAGAGGTGATGGGTATTCCTTGGCTGATGGAGCTGGGTCTCCCCTTGCCTGCTCTTCCACATCTCTGTCCAGAGGACTTGGGGTGGCCACATGAGTTTTGCCTCTAAGTATCCCAATTCCCTTCTCCAGAGAACCAACCTTCTCAAATTCATGGCATATTTTAGCCAGAATAGAATACATCTTAGGATTTGATCCCAGGTCTTTTTAACTACTAATCCCAGTTCTTTCCAGTGTATAACACTACCCTGAGACTCACTGACTCTCAGTCTATCAATATGTTTTCTGTTACACGAGGAAAATGTCTCCTAATTTAATCAGCAAGCCTCTTTCAATTCCAAGAGCCTATTAAAAAGGCCTGAAAAAATTTTGACTTCCAAAGAGAGGTATCTTTATCAGGTACTACTCCTCTCTTCTATTTTCACAGGGATTTTAAGGGCGATAGGATTTTAAAATCCTTTTTTCTTGAATCAATTTCTATCTCTTTGGTTTTACATGACCTAAATTTCCCCCTATATTCCTCCCCATGTTTCCTTTTCCCTGAAGCCATTACAGTTATTTTAGAACCTTTGGAAGAATTCTTTTTTTTTCCCCCCCTCCAAAATCACCTGTATGTGCTTTCTTCTTGGACTTTTTTTAATGTTTCTTTATCATGAAAAGGTTTTATTCTCACCATTCCAAACAGCCTATTTTGGAGCAGAATTGACTGTTTTCAGGAGCAACAGCCTATCCAATCTTGCTTTTCTTAATCAATATTAAGAAGAAAGTTGCATTTAGCTAACCATGTTTATCACTCTGGGTGAACAGTTTGGTTTTCTAAACTGAAGTAAGACCAAGCAAGATAATTGCTGAACCTGCAAAGGAAAAGTAAAAAATCATATATACTCCCATTTTCCTGTTTTGGTTTTACTTTGATTTGTTTTGTCCTGTTTGTTTGATTTTATCCTGTATATTTTTCCTGTAGTTATAATTGTGTTGGGTAATCCATTATTTTTCCCAAGAAATTTTTTTTAAATCATAAATATGTGTTTGATTGATACCATGTCCCATTCCTCCTCTTTTCTGTCATCAGCTTCTTTTAAATTCCCCTGCTTCTCATTTTATTTTTAAAATTGTTTCTTTGTCCTGACTCCCCATCTACTCCTGATTTATATGTGACAGCCAACCCAAGAGCGTTGTATCAGCCAGCCATCCCGCAGACAGCCAGAGCAGGGTCGCCCTGCTCGGATACCTCAATGGAAACAGGTAAAGGAATTACCTAGTGACGAGGATGTTTGTCTTCTCAGATCTCCTTTCCCTTGCCTTCCTCCTGAAAAAGAGAATGGTGAATTTTAAAATCTTTAGTTTGTGCTTCCTTTTGCAATAACTATTAGGTTTACAGCAACCCTTATCTTGCCAGATCAGAACAGAAAAATAATTGCTAATTTATCTTATTTCACTACTTGCATACATCCTTATGGAAAACCACTTGTAGACTGCCAGGTATTTATGAATGTATATTTTATAGGTAAAGCATCTTTTAGATAATTTTCATATTAAAAATAGTAGAATAGTAAAGTAGAAAGGAGATACTTTCTACTTTAAAGCCTACAAACTATTTCTTAAGATCTGGTTACTGGAAGAGTTATACAAAAGAAAATGCTGAATTTTTCAGCCCTGGAAATAGCGACAACAACATGGTCAGACCAGGGAAATTGTGTACAAGCTAATACCAAGAAAATTATCTTGTTTTAAAAAAAAACTATTCTGCTATTCCCTGTGCATGTTTTAGGACTCTGTCCATAAATTTAAATCTTCTCCTGGGAAAGATTGTGAAAGCTGAGCAGGGTTAGGCTTCCACTCTTGGAGAAATGCCATTGCTTAGCATACAGAACAGGAAAGGGAGGTGGCGTGGAGGAGGGTGTCTATTAAATGTGGCATCTGTCAGAAGCAGAAAATTCACAGGTAGGAGATGGTTCCTTTTCTTCTTGATTTTTTTCTTATATCATAATTAAACATGTGTTACCAAGACCTCATTAGCTTCATTAAGCTACAAGATGCTCCCATATTTGATTTTATAGTAAACTTTAAGAAATAAAAATGAGTTTGATTTATAAGTGAGATTTTTGGTTTCAATCGGTTTTAGATCACAACTTCCCTTTTTATCTATCTTTCCTAGCTTTGGTTCTTCTTATTCCCTATTAAAAAAACTAAACTATTGGTTAGAGAACAATTTGGAAGTAAGAACATAGTGAGAGGAGAATCCAGTGTGTGATGTTTCAGTGACAATCTAAATTTGAAAAACTTGTTCTTGCGACCTGTCCCTCTCACATTCCAGTTTTGAAGAAATGCTTTTAGGGGAAGAAATGAGAAGTCTGCTCTCTTTTTTAACAGGATTCAAATTCCCAAGTTTTTTCTTTGGAAATAAGAATATCACCATGTTTAGAGGCACTTTGAATAATGATTTTAGTGTCAGTGGAAAAACTACTGTGAGTACCATCTGCTTAGGTCACTTTTAGATAGGCCTGCTGGGCCTAAATAACCAAAATTCAAGAAAGTTTTTTCCTTTTGAATCTATAAGTAGCTAGTGAAAAGAGCACTGAACCTGGGATCATGAAGATCTGAGTTCAAATTCAACTTTAGATGCTTATTAGTTGTTTGATACTTGGCAAATCATTTAATTTCTGTCAGATGAGTTTCCTCATCTGTAAACCTGGAATTATAATAACACCTTTCTGGAGAATTGCTTTGAGGATGAAATGAGATCACATTGGCAAATTATTTTACAAACTATAAAGCACTATATAAATGTTAGCTATTATTATTATTGTCAACTTTAATTATTATTATAACTGTCTGCTATGTACCAGATACTGTACTAAGTGTTAGGGATATAAAAAGAAGGAACAAAGAAATAAATCAGCAGCAGCAGCCACAAGGGAACTGATAAGTTAAAAGAATTGCCTGATTGAACAGGAGTTGTACAAAAGAGCAGGTTTATTTCTTGGCTCTTTAGAGTTATTTTTGTCATTCTTATCAGTCTGCATGCCATTTTCTCTTGTTTTGTCATCTCAAAAAGCATTTGTGAGGTGCATAATTTGTTTCTGGCTCTGTGCAAAGTGTTAAGCAGAATAAGTCATATGGAGGCTGTCTTGATAGTTTAGTATGCCTTTACTCTCAGGCCATACTAAGTTGGAAACACACATTTAGGAAACTGTATATGTTTTTTGAATGAATGCACTAAGAGAATAAATAGGACAAAGATGTGTGCAAAGGGTATTTCTACGAATTTCATCACCAGCCTAGATGGAGGGGAAAAACATGACTTTTAATTTTTTTTTAAAATTGTTTCTGAATCCTTGGCAAGGATTTAGACAAAAGAAAAGCTTTGTTTTTTTCCTCATATGCAACAGATTCTCTGAAAAGAAAAAAAAAGTGGTACTAACATGATTTCAATGAAATATTCATAAGACTACAGCTCTTTTCTTGTGTATGAAATGTGCTTATTAGCTAAAATTTACATACTGATTTTTTTTTTCCCCAGAAGAAAAGCAGAGGATGGAATCTTGAGTCTTGACCTAGAATTGCCATCTGAAAAAGTATAGAATAAAGAGGCAGCTAGGTAGCACATAGCACTGGTCCTGGAGTCAGGAGAAACTGAATTCAAATCCATTGTCACATACTTAATACTTGCTGTATGTCTCTGGGAAATTGCCCACCAAAAAAAACCCGAACCTAGCAGAAAAGTATAAAATGGAGCAATAGTTATATTTTTATTATAATTCATATAATATATATATAATATTTATATTATTTTATATTATATATATATGTATACATATATATATATATATATATATATATATATATATATATATATATATATATATATATATATATATATATATATATATATAAATAGTTATATTATTTTATATTTTATATAATAGTTTATGCTGGCCAAGTTGGCCAAGGAAGCAGTTTTTGCTTTGGACCAAGACCAAGCTTGTTTAAGCATTGTGGTGCTTCCTCTCTATTCTTTTGCATCTTTACCTCAGAACCTCATGTTATCCTGATGCCCAAGGTCTGACTAAATTAGAAAAATCTTTTCTGGAACTTGTACTTCTCATAGTCTCTTCTCTCCACTAGAATCAGATACTACATTTATGATAGTACCTGCCTTATGACAGAACTCTATATAATCATTCTCAGTATCAAAAAATCTGAGAGAAAAAAATCACTGTCTTAGAAGATCACTAGAAAATGTAAATGCAAAGAGGAAAAGTGATGAATGCCTTGGAATCGATTAAGGGTTCTTGTAGGAAGTGACTAAAAAGAAGGGAATGGGGAAAAGAAGCTGTGGACAGGATGTCCAAGGTGTTCAGCTGAGTGAAATGGGATTTCTTTCTACATCCTCCTTCCTATACTTCATTGTAGTCCTTTGGCAGTAATCCCAGAACTCTGGTTAATATGTAGAAAGGGCCACTGAAGAAGGCAACAGCATGATGGTATCACAGATTGTTTCTGAGTCACTGCTTGTCATTTGTCTCAGTTTATTCTTAAATGTTTTTTTCTGTTGTGAACTCCTGAAACTTTTGAAACCCTTCTAAGAATAAAATACATATGATTACAAAGAAATGTGTTGAAATATATAATATATATAATATTGAATATTGAAATATAATTAATCAGTTTATTTAAGGTGCAAGAGCTCCCAGTTAAGAACTCCCATTCTGGACCAGTATTCTAGCCAAAGAGAGTAATAACCAGTAGTCAAACACTTATTCTTCTCCCTACTGTTCCATCTTCTACTATTTTACTGAAACAAAGAAATAATAATAGCTTATATGTAGTGCTTTGCTTTGCATATGTTATTTTGTTTCAAGTGAGATATATATGTAAAAATTCTTACACAATATATAAATGTTAGCTGTTATTCTTCTGTTCTCATGATTGGTTGTCACTGAGCTATCATTCCTATTTAATAGATGAGGAAAATTTGAAACAGGAGGATTAAGTGACTTGGCAGGAGTCGCATAGCTAGTGGAGCCAGAATTTAAACATGGGGCTTTTGATGATGATACCCCATACCATCCTAAGATTTGGGAATGAGAAAGTCTGCCTTTAAGGAGCTTACATTCCAGTGTGGGAAGAAGACAACACATAAAGGGAAGTTAGAAAGAGGTGGTCTTGTGTTAGCATGGTTCAGAATGGCCAGGGAATGATTATGGAAACCTAGTTCTAAGATAAGAGCAAAAGCTCACATTATAGAATTCAGTTCTAATAATAAGCTCTAGGGGCAGAATCCACAGCTCCAGTGAGAGGAGGAGGAGTTTGATAGCCTGGTTCTGAAGTGGCCAGGAAGGGACCAAATCAAGTGATTTAGAAAGTGCCATACTTATTAGCACAGGGGATTTTGTTTCTTTTGTTCTTATATTTGCTTTTATTTTGAATGTGATAATCATCAGTAACCATGAACTTTTCTGCATACAAAGAACAGAAAAATTGGATTGTGGAATTGTGTGAATTTACTATTTATAATTTGGGGGTTTGCATAATAAAGTTATTATTATATCATTACTCCCCTGCTTCTCTTTGTTCCATTCTGAATACATAGTATATTTGGACTGAAATTTACTTTAGCCTCTTTAGAAGTACAGATCTGATAGGGAAGGAGGGGAATACTAAAGATGAAAACCCAGCTTTTCTTCTTGTGTCATGATTTCTTAGTGATGTAGAAATGGCAGAGAAAAGAGACCCCTCTTGATGAGACTGCCCCTTGACCTTTCCAAAACTAGTCTATATTTTCCCATCATTTTCAATGTTTTTTTTCCCCTCTTTGTGTTGTCTTGTTAATGTAAAAGCGACGGCGAAAGGAGTGTTCTCGGACATGCCCGAAAAAAGTGATTACACTTTCTTCTCCCTCCATTCCACCTTCTCGATTATATTGCAGTCAACAGGTGATCGTTTCTGCATGCCCTCCTCCTTCCCCCCCCCTTTTTTTTTTTTTAACTTCCTCACTTATGCAGGTGGCTAGACTAGTGACCAAATCAGCAGTCCCTCTTATTAAAAAGAGCTTTATAACTCTTTATCTTCATTTTACAAACTTTGTGATTCCTGACTCTTCAATTCCTGAACAATTTTCCCCCACAAAATTAGTATTAAAATTCATATTAATTTGACAGTAAATAAAAAGTGAAGAATGTCACTAAACTAGAGCACAAAGATCCAAGCGAAGGAATGAATCTATAATAGAATCTATAATCGTTTCATTTTACATTACAGGCATGGCCCATTATAAAGTTGGGCAAACTAATATTTTTCAATGATACCTTATATATTTTAGTCAAACCTTATGGTAAAGTTGTGAAACCATGAGGCTCTACATTCTGTTGTTTCTTTTCAATTAATTGTCCCCGTGACATCATTTGACCTAAAATTATATTTTCACAGAGCTAAATAACTTGAGGTGGGGCATAACCAATATATAATTCAGGTTAGGGTTGCCATTTCTTTATATTCTGTCATTTGGCTATTTCTAAAGCTTCAGGGCATCCTATTCTTGCTGAAGTCATGAAAACCCCTTAGATCTGTCTACCTTCTATTTATTTATTCATTGAATAGTCCCCTGACTCAGAGCAGGCAGTATAAAACCACTTCAGAGAGTATTACATAATGAATTTAGACTAATGAGAACTGTAACAATTGTGCTTAAGGATATATTTCTCAGAGCAATAATTTTAGAAATATATTTACATAAGGGATTTTTCTGGCCATCAGGAATGTGGAATCCTGATTTCTGAGACAGAATTCAGATTTCTGAGGCAGAAAACAGTGATTCCCAAGGAAATTGTTGCCTTATTAAGATGACCTATTTAAATGATATCTATTATCAGAACTGCCTATAATATAATATACAACTTATTTTATATTGGTCTTTAAGAGGATTTCAAACTAAAAACATCCCCCTCACCTTTATTGAATAAAATTGGAGATGTCTATCAGCATATAATCAAATAAGCAAAATAATCCAAAATAAGTTAAACACGTACAAGGAAATGAATCTTTCGAAGACCTGGTAAATATATTGTGTCTTTTCCCTTTGACATCCTGCAAAGGTTACATGCCTATGTACCAAGGAAGTCCATAACAGCAATTTTGAATCACTTCTTCAGTCATTATTTAATTCCACATTTAATTCTCAGTCTAGGGCCATAGAAAATTATTCCCCACCCTCATCCCAAATCTGTGTCAGTTGCTTCCCTAATTAAACTGAGCCTATTATACACACACACACATAACCTCCTTCTTTAGTGATAAAATTGCTAAATTTATATTTCTACCCTATCTCCATCTGTCCTTTGAATAGATTAAAGTTTTGGTCCTGTGTCCTTGTAAGATAGGAACCATTCCCCATGCTAGACTTTCTTCTAGATTATTTGTAGTGGTCTATATTCTAGCTAGTTTCCAACTCACCTCAACTCACTGCCTTTCCTTTCTAATGTCTGGTTTGGAGAACTTGACTCTTCTAACCTGCTTTTTTTTATTTTTATTTTTAACCCTTCTGTTTAACTTTGCTCTCCTGACACTGTGTGAAAGATGTGAGTTTGTTCCACCTTTGTACTAACTATAGTTTCGTTTATCTATCTGCCCTGGCCACGAGCACAGATTTGTCCTTGTGTGGGGGATTTAGTACAGATGGGATATAAGGTTTTGGGAGAGAGGGAGGTATGGGGAGAGCGAACAGATATGTTTGAATTAACATGTGCATTTTTTCCAGTCTCATTCCTCACTGTCATTTAGTATGTCCAAATAAAGCCATTAGCTAGTACTTAAGTTTACACTTTGTTGCCTACAGATGTATAGGGATCTTGATGCTGACAACCGTGGCAAGCAGAGTCCCCACTCTGAAAGGGTAAAAAGCATGAGCCCATCGCATGAGGTGCACAATTGGGGTGCAAAAGGATGGGAAGGCACTGTGGAGAGTAGAATGCCCTCTTGGTTGCTTTTTGCACTCTTGCTACTCAAATAAAAAACAGATTTCATTTGGAATTTGTTAATGAGAAAGATTCAGCACAGACCATGCTTCCAGGACAACACAGCACTCAGAATCTATGCTAATGATGATGTATTTATTTCTGCTACTTTACAGAATCCTGATGGTTTTTTGTTTTCCACCTTTCTATTTTCCTCTCATGGTCATCTCTCTCATTCTCTTTAAGTGTGTCATAGCTACAATGGGACACAAATGGGTAATTCCATGGTGAGCTTTTGAGAACACTTTTATTAAGTAGATGTCATTCATGCTGCCTTTTTGACAGCTGTAATATCTTGGGCATGGGGACAGACAGAGATAGTGGAGAAACCACAGCTCTTACTGTTGTTGAATTTTAATATTAAGGAAACGGCAAGAAATGGAATGCTAGAAACAGAGCGTTGTAAACTGTTTACTCGGTTATTTGATTATTGGAAAATCAGGACTCAAACACTGAACCTTGTCATTAAATATTACTTACTAAATTTAGAGGGGTTAGAATTTAGAGATTAAAAAGGTGAAGGGTAGGGAAGAGACATGTCTTGGAGTTTTGCCCTCAGAAGATAATGAGTTGGATGTGTTTTTCATTTCTTTTTGGAAAAGACTAATTCTTTGGCTTCATTAATGTACTGGGCTGTAGTCCAATCATTTTGGAGGGACCTCATTTTCAGTGTCTCTTTAAGCCCTGTTCATCATCTTGCTTGTGACCTTACTTACCCTCCCATCTCCTTTCCCTTCACCAAATAACATTATCTTTGCCTGTTATGTCTCCTGAGGGAGGCAGATTTTCTTTCTTCTTGTATTGTTATTCAGTGAAGTCATCAAGTTTTTTTTTTTTTTTTTTTTCTGGTGGCCTTGTAGTTAAAGCTATCCTGAATATTGAGGACAAAGAATGTTTATGTTTCTGGAGCAAAGGCCAGACAAAGCATTAGGTGACTGCTGCCCGGTACTGTTCTCATTCATTGGTCTGTTAATAAAGCTGTAGAAGAGTGATAGGGATGTGTCTCCTTGGAACTGCATTAGCAGAAAATGTGATCACTCCAATATATTGCTTCCTTTAGGAGATTTTAATGTTAAATCTGCCCAGAAATTTTGCATTTTGTATAAATAGCTAATCAAGGGAATATAACAGCTTGAAAAGTTCCAGGTTTAGTTAACCATATCATTGAAATAGCAACTCCTTTGATTGGATCTTTCTCTCAAAAAATCTTTTGATCTATGGTAAATAAATGATCAATGGCTTATTTATTTAGTTTTTCTCCTTCAAGCTTCAACAGGCTCTTGGCAAGCATAATTAATGGAGAAGGCAATAACTTCCCTTCTTTGCATTTATTTAGTTCTTTTATTTTTTTAAAGTAAATTATCTTTTTTAAAGCCAATGGGAGAAGCCCACTTTCCTCAGCTAGTAACCCAACTCTTGTTTAGTGTGAAAACTTTTCTGAAGTGCATCACTGGACTTACTGGGAGATGCCTGTTGAAGGCTACCTCCTCCCTTCTAATTTTCTTGTCTTCTGTGTCACTTTCTTAGAGTGTAGGATGAATGACTATATGTAGATGATAAATATATTTAATTTTAGGTTCCACTTTCTAGGAAGGATAAAATAAGCTAGAGATTATCAAGGGAGAGCAATCAGATTGATAAAGGGCATCTATCTCCATCCAAGGATCTATTGAAGGACCTGATGGAATCTCATTTAATATAATAGAGTTTCTGAAGGACTATTAATATAAAAGAATAATTTCACTTGTTCTGCTTGGCATTCTGATGTCAAAATTGGAAGCAGTGGATGTAAATTGCAGAAAGGCAGATTTAAGCACAACATAGGGACAATCTTCTAGCCATCGTAGCTGTCCAAGAGAAGACCCCATAGACCCTCGAACTCATCTTCACAAAAAGTTTTTAAGTGAAGGCTTGTGGATATTGATACCTAGATTCACATTCAAGAATAGATTGACCTAGAGAACCTTTTGACCAACTTTTCAACAGTGAGATAAATGGTACCATGGATACAAAGCTGGTTTTTTTTTAGGCAGCTTACTAACTGCTTTCTGGCTAGCTTCAAAAGTCATAGTAGTCATAGTAGTCTGAAGTAGCTTTCCAGAAACCAAGGATGCTTCTCTCTGGTTCTCTGTAATTTTAACATTGTTATGAAGCTGAGAGATTTAATAGAGCTAAGGTTTTTTTTGTTGTTTTTTTTTTTGTTTTTGTTTTTGTTTTTGTTTTTTGTTTTTTCTCTGATCAGGCTTGAACTCTGAATTTACCACTTCCTTTGATTTTTTTTTTTTCTCTCCATCTTTCATTTTTTTTTTCTTTTTAGCAAGAAACTGAACCTTCTCGTCGATTTTTTGTTGAGCAATGGGAGCTTTCCCTTAGCCTCCGTTCCTCCAATCGTCCTGCCTCACCTTCCTCTGACTCCCTCCGACAGGTAGCATGCCTGAGTTTTGGCAAAACCACAATTGGATGTATGACCATTGCTCACCTTACACCAATTAATGCAGAGGTCTTTGTCCATGGTGGAGTTGACAGAACCTCTAAGTGGTTAGAGAGAATGTGTCTGTGTTTGTGTCTGCATAAATGAATGAAATAAGCTGCTAATTTTGGCCATATTCTGGTCATTCTATGTAAGTCATATACTAATGAAGTAGATTATTTTTCTCATTGCCTTAGAATTGTTTTTATCTATATTTATTAGAAAATCAGATCAGGTGAAGGATTGGGAAATTTTTTCTTAAAGAGAAATAAATGTGGTAATATTTATTGTAATAGAATTTAAAGCATAGTGAATGGTATGCATAAGAATATATATGTATTTAATTATGTGTGTTTGGTGTGTCTAATTTGGATCCATAAAGAATCAGTCCTGCCATTTCCCATACTAAAATTTATTAGGTCATGGACTGGTTTATAGGAAAATTAGGTCTTTTTAAAAATTGTTTCTTACTCATATCAAACTATTGTGTGTGTGTGTGTGTGTGTGTGTGTGTGTGTGTGTGTGTTTGAGAGAGAGAATATTACATTACTAAGTTTTTAACAGTTCCATAACAGCAAAGTGAAGAAAATTGGCAATACTTAATGCTGTTAATATATTGCTGCTATTGAAATGAACCCAACACAAGGACAGCCATGGACCATAATAATTTGAAAGAGCTGCTAGTCAGTATGTTAGTGCTATTGCCAAACCTGGAAGGACCTAAATTTTGGAGGAAAGCTTATTTAATTTCCTAGTACACTGTTTTTGCTCTCTGGTTTATGCTTAATCTTGTCTGCTGTGGAATGATAGGTGATGTGATTATCTACTGCCTCTTTTTATTATTGTACTACCTTGTCTACCTCTTTGTTCTTTGTCTTTACTAGGCTTAAGTTTCTCCATTGTTTCTACTTTTTAAAACTTTGATTTGCATTTGGATTTCATTTTTCATTACTTCTAATAACAACAATAGAAATCATTAATGGACTAATGGCGATAAATAGTCTTTTGAAATATGTTCTTGGCTTAAGACTGAAGATTGCAATGATCTCCCCAATCCCAACTAAATTGTGGATGACTTTCTTATCTGTGTCAAGTTGGGCTGTGCATATTTTTATAAAATTTATAAAATTTTTATATTCATATTTTTAAAGTTACCTCTTACCTAGATTGAACACTTGTTTTTCCTTGGCTCACTCAGATGCTCATGCTGAGTTACATACCCTTTCTCCTTTGAAAAAATCGTTCAACTTGGATTAACCTTAGCGTGACAACTGCTTCTGGATGGTTCTCAGAGTTAGAGGTAAAGGTAAAGAGAGAACCTCCAACATTTGGCATATATGCAACTGATTGGAGTTCTCTACTTTAAAGTTAGGCATAGCAGTATGTCAGGATCTAGGCAGTTGCCACCTGAAAGGTTGAACTAAGCAAAGAGAAATTATGTACACCAATCTACATTCTTACGTACAGTGAAACAAATATTCAGAACTGAGACTGTATGTAACTCTTCAACCAGCTTCTAAGAGATGTAAACTGTAAAATTCTAAATTTGGAATTTTCTACCTTTATTCCATTATTTTTGCCCAAAATGATAAATTATTTCAATTTTTTTCACACTTTTGTCCTAGATCAGAAATAGCTTAACTTTTCCAAGATACAAATTTGAACTAATTATCTGTGATAGCATCCAGTCAGAATATCCATCCAATAGCCAGGGAGGCTTTAGCTATGGCACCTTCATTCAGAAGCATGTTTCTGTGGATGGATCCTTCCTGATTTTTCATGAGTTTAAGCAGAAATCAGTTTTGGATGGTTCTTCCAGATAAAAACTGGGTGTGTTTGCAGGTTTGACTATATTCTGAGGCTGCCACTAAAAAAGAGAAGGAAACATGATATAGTTTCCTTGGGGAACCAGAGATTTGGATTCTCATTCTATTTCTGGCACTGTCACCCAGTCGCTGTGTGATCTTGAGGAAATCACCTCACTTATCTGGATTTTACTTCCACTTTTCTTATTTGTAAAAATGAGAGGAATTTCACCAAATAATTCAAAGAACCTTCGGGCTTTAACTAAAAGTTTTAAAATCACTGTGAGCCTAATTGGAGATTGTTACCTACTTTCTATATTTAGAGAGGAGCCTTGAAAGGAGTGATTATATTCTAGAAGTACAGAAACCCCCCAAACATGGAACCCCATGTCTGGATGGGACAAAGTCCTCTTGACCTCTCTATATAGTTCCTGCTGTTTTTAGAATCTCTTTTTATTCCCTTGTGTCTTTTGTACATCTCTTCAAGCGTTGAAATTCTCCAAAAAGAGTGATTACCGGATTTCAATGTAGTTAACATAATTTTTTATGCTTTCATTTTTCTTTGACAGTTCTGCTAAAATTAGCCTTTATGTCATCACTGACACCCATTTCCTTCTTATCACCCCACCTGGTTATCCTGCTTTCAGGCACTGTGCTGGCATGGTTTGTCTGCTGCACCTTTTTCTCACTTTATATCTTTTAAAAACATTTCCTGTCTTCTTAATTTATTTTTTTTCTCATTTTCCTTAATTTCCTGGTTATTTTATGTCCTCCAACCAATAGAAGTATATAAAGATGTACACGGGCGGAGTGAGCTCATTGGCTGAGCAAATAGCCAATCAGCTTCAAAGGAAAGAACAGCCCAAAACCCTTCTAGACAAGAAGGAACTGGTAAGAGATGTTCCAAGGGTTCTGTGTGTTAAGCTATGGTAAAATGAACTGGTTAGTTGTCCTCTTATATTGGTGATTTTATACTCTGACAAAGCCTAGTGTGATTACTTTTTTAAACTTAAGAATATTTGAATTCTAAGAAGCAAATAGGAGGCTGAAAATACCCATGAGAAGAAATGTATGAGTATTAAAAGTATTAAGTTGTCTTGTCCTAGGAAAGAGTTTTTCCCTTCACAGATGTCAATTCATGAAAGAACACAAGTATGGAAGTGTTCATCAGAAAGTGAGTGACATCTCTGACTGCCATCCTCAGTTTGATATTTTTTGATCCATCTGTCATATACTATGGGTATGATTCTGCTTCCATGATGAAGTGATGTGTTGGAAGAAATGCTCCTCAATCTTTGGGGAGCCAAGATTCCTTTTGAATGATGCTCTAATCATTTGATTGCCCGAAGTTTTTGTTGGGGCTTTATTGGTTAGGACTGGCTAATGGTATAAAGGACAATGTACAGCTGCTGGTATTCCTTTCTGGAGTGCAGGTAACCATAAAAGGCAATGACTCTGACCTGTTTTTCCCCTCTTCTTCCCATCCTGTTTCCCACAGGGCTCGTTGAAGAAAGAGTTCCCCCAGAATATAGGAGGTAGTGATATTTGCTATTTCTGCCACAAGCGAGTCTATGTGATGGAGAGGCTGAGTGCTGAAGGGAAATTCTTCCATCGAAGCTGCTTTAAATGTGAATATTGTGCTACTACCCTGCGCCTGTCCTGCTATGCCTATGACATTGAAGATGGTAAGAAACAGCTTCCTTCTCCAGGCATTAGAAGTCATTATTGTACTTCCTGACTGTGGCTATTCTTGCAGACTGTCCTGAGTCTGATTATGGAGGCACATGCTGCTGGATGCTGACTGTCAGATCCCTTGAAATCAGGAGTTCTGAGTGTGGTGATGATGATGAATATGATAACTAACCTTTATATAAGGTTTTCCTTGTGTTAGACAGTATGCTAAGTGCTTTACAAATACCTCATTTGATCCAATCAAGTTATTTACAAGTTTACCATTTAGTAAGCACTAACATAATAAACCTGGGAGTGGAAGACCACTGAGCTGCCTAAGGAGAAGGGTTGGAAACACAAGTCAAAGCTACCATGCAGATCAGAGTCACGAGTGGTTCCTTGTATTTTAAACCTGGATGAGATTGAGAGACCCAGTGAAAAACAAAATACATTTTCCTAGGCCTTCTTCTCTATAATTCCCCTCTTAGTGACCATTATGGACCCTCATAGATTTAATCATCACTACATAGATGTCTTTAAGGAAGCACAGTCACCTCCTGTGTTGGTCTTAAATCATGAATATAGTGGATGTTTCAAACCTGATGACCCAGAAAAATCTCAAACTAATTATGTCAGGGGGAAAAAAAAAACTATCCCGTCTCCAGATTTTCCTAATTTTATTGAAGGTCACATCATTTTTCAGATCTTCTCATGTTCATACCTGAATAAATTCATATTTTTCTCAACTTTTCATGCTCCCTCACCTCACATATTCAGTCTCTTTCCAAATCTTGCTATTTTCACATTTCTCTGCTCATAAAATCACCTCCTTAGTGGAGGCCTTCATCACCTCTTCCTAATTGGCCTTCATGTATCCAATCTCTCATTATTACAGTCCAAAGTGATTTTCCTTAAGTAGGAATCTTGACGCATCCCTTCTTATCCAAAAAAACCTTTCTAGGTCCCTATTTCTGGAATAACTCATTTACACACTTTTACGGTGGATTTTAGCATGAAATAGATTTTCAGAGTATAGAACTTTGTTTTTAACCAGCCTATCAGCAATGGGCACTTATAAAATCATGATGTCAGTATAATATAATAATGATAATAATAATGACAAGTAACATTTATATAGGATTTACAATGTACCAGTCACTGTGGTAAGCACTTTTATCTCATTTAATCCTCACAACAACCTTAGGAGGTATGTGCTATTATCCCTATTTTAAGAATGGAGAAACTGGGACAAGCAGCAATAAAGTTTGCTCAGGATCCCAGAGCTAGTAAGAGTGTGAAACTAGAGTTCATCTTGGGTCTTCTTGACTTTGGGCCCGAATTTCTATAAGTGACTACCATTTACATATTATTTCTATAAGTGACTTTTTACTTTGTGCCAAGGCGATGTAAAAGAAGAAAAATGAAAAATAGTTAACTCTCCATGTTGTAAGGAACCTCAGTGATAATCTAGTCCTGTTAAGAAGCTAACAATTTAGGAAGATAAAATAAACATCAAATATAACAGAAGATTGCTATTAAGTAAAAGAACAGATTTTTAGAGCTATTAGTAAAGGATTTCAGAGGCAAGTAATCAAGGAGAGGTAAAGTAGTCAGAAAGCTTTGTAGAAAAGTTGTCATCTTAAATGTACATGAGCAAGTGTGATTGAACAAAAAAGGAGCTCACTAAGGAGACAGCCCAAATTCCAATGGATTTGGGATGGAATATGCCATCCACATCCAGACAGAGAACTACGGAGACTGAATGTGGATCAAAGCATAGTATTTTCACTTTTTGTTATTAAGGTTTTTCCCGTTAGGTCCGATTTTTCTTGTGAAACATGAAAAATACAGAATTGCGCATATTTAAACCTATATCAGATTATTGTCTTGAAGAGGGGGAAGGAAAGAAGAAAAATTTAGAACATAACGTTTTACAAAAACTAATGTTGAAAACTATCTTTATATGTGTTTGGAAAATAAAAAAATATTATTGAAATTTTTTTTTTAAAGAGAAACGTGTTTATCCATTTAAAAAAAAAAAAAAAAACAGACTAGCCTAACCAAAGCAGAGTGATAAATCTAAAAAAATAGGATGGTAACTTTTAGAACTGGAAGAAGCAATATTTAGAGACAATCGAACCCATTCCCTTCATTTTATAGTTGAGAAAATCAAGCCACATAAAGATTGTGATTTGGCTGGAGTCGCACATATCTTGTATTTAGCTGAGGCAGGATTTAAATCTTTCTGACTCTCAAGTCCAGTCCCTATCCACACAAAGTCACACAAAGTGCTGGTATGGTAACTAAAAAGGATAAGAGAACATGGTCTTCTTCATATATTTGAATGACTGTAAAATATTTTAGAGCCTGCCCTGGATTCTCCTGTGTCCTCAAGGCAGGGTTAGTGACTTTATTAGTACTGCCAAGAGGCAACTGCTTTTTGTCCTGAAGATACTAAACATGATGCTTGGGGACAAGCTGACACAGGTCTTGGCTTGATGGCTATGAAATCGTTGATGACTTGGGCTTATCTCTTTGAGGTAGAAATGGTTTTTTACTTTCTTTCTCTGAAAGAAAGTGTTGTGTGTTTAGAGCCTTTCTTACTCTGTTCATAAACCTCTTTTCTTTGGCTTTATCATAGGCAGTGGTAGCCTTGAGCTGGTACCTCCTGTTTATAGAGGAATTATCAAGAAACTCACTCATGTCATTGTTGAGGAGCCTCTTGCCTGAGGCTTTCAGTGCCCCATTTATCAGTAGCAGATTCTCTCTTTGGCCTTCAGTATCTGGCAACATTCACTCCCTTGGTATTTTTCAGTATGAATCTTTTTTACTTAAAGAGCCTTTCATCAGTTAGATTTATCTCAGATAATATGCATCCTCTGGTTTTCAGAGATTTTAAGGAAACAGGTTACTGTTTGTTTCTTCTCCAGAACACAAAGTAGGGGGGGGGGAGAAGGAAGTGCAATTTTGATTAAGATGTAGTTGGAAGGAGGTTTTGTTTTTTGGGTTTTGAGGTTTTTCTGCTAAGGAATTATCACATTCAATAGTCTTGGTTGTTTTGAAAGAAACAAGGTAGTTCACAATGAGTAGGGGAAGCTAGACGAAAGACAGCTAGATTTGGAGTCACCGAAGTCCTGGTTTGAAATCCTAATTTTATTACTATCTTTTGTAACCCCTTAGGCAAGATTAACTCTGAGAATCTTAGAGTTAATCTTGCCTACAGTGTAAAATGAGGGGGTTGGTCTCAGTGACCTCTGAGGTCATCTCAAAATCTGAAATACTGTGACTGTTATGTGGAAAGGAAATGACATTTTATGTACCAGCACAATAAAGAATAAGAACAAGTAGGTAGACAAGTAGGGACAAATTTTGGCTCAGCACAAGGAAGAACTTTCTCACAATTAGAACTATTTGAAAATCAAATTTTTTGAAGTAGTGTTTCCTCTTCACTATATATTTTCAGTTAGAGACTAGATGTTTATGGATGTTTTAGGCAAGATTATTTGTATTGAATAAGAAGGGCATTGCATCTCAAAGATTCTGTGATTGAGTTCACCTCCAAGATTAACAAAACTGATGAGCAAAATTATTTGTACTTAAGAGGTTCACCATTGATTTTCTCTGCTCCAAGATAGCTTTTCACAGAAACTGGGATTTTTTTTTTTTTTTTTTTTTTTTTGCCACTACATTTCTCGCCAAAAACTAGTTCATTTCCAGTTGTTGCCAACTCTCAAGACTTAGGACTTCAGATTAGACAGTACGTCATGTCTTTTCCCTGTTATCTGGACAGCAGTAGTCTTACAATTGTGTCTTGAGGATGTTGTTGTATTTGGAGTTGCTGAAGAGAAAGCACATGCTGGAATGTGGCCTTTGCAACTTAAGACAGAAGAATATTCGGTGACAGCTTTGCTTTGTCTTTGGGCCTACTCTGTAGCTACCACTTATTTTCTTGCCAACTTAGACATTCTATACTTTCCTTATATAATGTCATTTAGGTCCTTTAACTAACAAACATAAAATCAATGATAAGACTTGGCCTGTTTTTTCTTGCATTCTCATTCATGCTTAGGACTTCTAATGAATACATTTTCAGATAGAGTAATTTATAGTGTATGCTTTGTGCCAAGTACTGTGCAGAATGTTGGGAATATAAATACAAGCAAAAAGAAAGATAGTTTTTGCCCTTAAGTAGCTTATGTTCTAATGGGGGAAGACAACATTCCCCACCCAGCTTCACTCCTTTGAATTTCTCCATCATGCCCTCAAGAACCTCTTACAAGAAGGCTTAACCTTGATACTTATACCACATTATGACAGAACCATGAGCTTCTCCCAAAATCTTCATTTAGAGAGGGGAGCCCCGGTCAAGTAACTCTTCATTTCCCACCCAACTGCTCTCAGATTTCTCCATAATCCCTCCTTGCCTAACTCTCTTGTCCCCAAGCTTTTATATTTGCATGTAATCATCCTTAATTAGGGGGCAGAGACTTATCTTTTTCATATTTTTATCTCTAATCTAATGTTTAATACAGTCCCTGACCCATAGGAAAATTTTAATAAATGTTAATTGGCTGATTTACAGTCAACTTGCATTAGACATTGTTCTAAGAACTAGAAATACAAAGAAAAGCAAAAAAGACAAATCCTATTCTCAAGAAGTTCATAATCTAATAAGAGACAACATATATATTTGTACAAACAAGACATGTACAGGATAAATTGTGTGTAGTCTCAGAGGGAAAGCACAAGATTAAGAAGAACTAGGAAAGACTTCTTGAAGAAGGTGTGAATTTAGCTGAAATTTGAAGGAAAGCGAGGTGAAGAAGAAGATAGTTCCAGCTATGGGAGACAGCATCAAAAATGCTTGGACTTGAGACCGAATGTCTCATTAAGGAACAACTCCCAATATGTGGAGGGGAATAGGTGCAAGAAATCTGGAAAGGAAGAAAGGGACTAAGTTATGCAAAGCTTTGAAAGCCATTCTGGAAGTATGGAGAGCTTTTAGAGTTTGTTGAAGGTTCAGGAGCTGGGTGGGGGGGTATCCTATGGTGACTACTACTTAACGCTTTTTTTGCTGTTTGATCTGTATATTGATAGTTACAGTTTATTGATTCATACTTAAAGGTGTGAGGTTATGCCCATAGAATCTTGATTTTGCCAGCTTCCTTCAAGGCTTGGCCAAGGTACTACTACCCTCTTCGTAGTCCCCTAGTTATTAATGCTCCCAAATTTTTACTTGATTTATTTGTCTACATGCAGATTGTCTCTGTGGTAGAATATAAGGTCCTTGAAGGTAGGGACTATTTTGTTTCTGCTTTTCTATTTCCAGCATTTAGAACAGTTCTTTATGCATAAGAAGCCTTTAATAAATGCTTCAAAATTAAATAGAGCCAATTATTTCCGTAGAGGGAAATAGCAACTGTAAAACTTCATAATCATCAAAATGTTTTTTTCCATGCCTTCCACTGTTCTGGGAACATTAACAAACCTTCAAAGAAGTCAAGTGACTTACTCCACATCATTAAGAAGGTTGTCGGCCAAACAAAGTAGAATCCATGTTTCCTCCTAACATAGTCAAATCAAATAAGCAGAGGTCCAGAGCTTAGAAGAAATCCTAGTATGACCAAGTAAAATATTTACAACCAAAAATTACAAGCTATAAGATTGTTATTCTTTTAAACTACTAATGGTTCTTGACAACAGATGCATCATCTCTGTGACACTAGTTAAACTGGCAAGAACTAGTGGAAAATTTGTGAGCTGGGAAAAATTCTATGGGCATGAATGCTTTTTGAACCTAACTATAAAGCTGCTATAAAGCATCCCACTCTCCTTTCTCAGTAGACCTCTTTGGGTTCAGTCAAAGGGGAAAGAGGGAATTTTTGAAGGAAAAGAAAGAGTGGAGCAGGTGAAGGATAAAAGGAGACAAACCAAAAAAAATTAATAATAATAATAAGGCATTCAGTCCATTTTTGTTTCTACCCAATTTGGGGATTATCTCATTTTGGCTTTGAGAAGAAAATATCTAAAAAGGGAAAATATTTAGTTTATCAAAGCTTTTCAGGGACTATTTCTAATAGTGTTGAGGTTCTGGGACTGATGTACCTTTGAGATTTTATAACTATTGCCCAGGAAGAGGCCAAAGGTTAGAACCTTAAGAAAGCGCTAATCTGTTTCAGAATTCATTTTCTCACTTTGTTTCCCTCAAAATGGCCCTTTTTAGCCTTCTTACTTAGCTGCCCCACACCCTCAGCCTCCATTTCCCTCCCCCATCCCTGTCTAGTTATATTCATTACTGCTTTCCCCAGAAATGCAACTTCCAGCTTTTCATGTGATCCAATCTTTGTTCTTTATACACTACTGCTTTGTTTGTAGATGATACCAGGCAAGCCTCGCATCTCTGCTCTGGGAACTGTTTGGGATTTGGTTCAGTGACTTTCAGATGCCAAATGAATTAGACTCCTGCTTTAGGCAAAAAGGGGAGAGACTAGTTTGCATCAGTTTATGGGGACCAGTTATCTCCTTGGGATTAGATAGTTGAGGAACTGGGTGGGTATGTATAGATAAAAGAGAAAAGTCTGAAAAAAGACTGGCACAGATTTCAAATTGATTTCTCTCCTTATTTCAAACTGCCCGTAGGTAAATTCTACTGTAAACCTCACTATTGTTATCGACTTTCTGGATATGCACAAAGGAAGAGACCAGCCGTGGCTTCTCTGTCTGGGAAGGTAACGTCTAATTTTACTTCATTGTTTATTGGGAGATAGGAAGGAGAGAACCATTTCCTGGTGGGGTCAAGGTGAGGAATTAGAATAAAATAATACCTTACTTAATATTATAGAACTAGTTGGGCAGCTGGTGTAAAATCATATGGAGATCTTAAGAAAGGACAGGAACTTCAGGAAAACCTGTTAGAGACAGTTTCTATAAAAGGGATCCAGCATCAGTTAAACAAAGTTAAAATACTAATTTTCATATCCTAATACTAATACTAATTTAACTTGGGTCCTCCTAACTCCAAAGCCGGTGCTCTATCCCCTGCTCCATCTAACTGTGCCCTTGTCATCATTGTTAATGGAGAGAAGCTGAAGGGAAAGCTTAGGTGGGGCTAGCATTTGACTATTAGTTACTTCCAAGATGAATCTGGCCCAGATCATAAAATATCTAGCCATTTTTAGAATCCGATGTTTGTAGGGCAGGTCTATTACCAGGCGTGGAGAAATCCCACAACAATGCAATAAAGTGCCAGACAAAATCTTGTGGGCTCTGTTTCTTTTCCAGTCTTATATCCTGGATTTTGTTTGGAATCTCTTTCTTTTTAAAACCATCACCTATTGGCTTTGCTTTCCTAGGAGACTAAAGGACCCCTGCAGGACAGCGCTACAGTGGACAGAACCGGACGGTCCAACTCTACCACCAGCTCCGTGGAGAGGACTCCAGGTAGCCTCGCTTCCTTGTTTGGCTGGGTGGTGCAGTACTCCCTTGGTCTCTATGACAAGGCCAAGGGGATGAGCCATCGACTCCAAAGCACCATTTCCTCGCTTGGGCACCAGGTAGCCCAAAACCCTTTGGACTCCTTTTTCATGTGTCAGCTGCTTGCTTTTGCAGTGCCCTTTCTCTATGTACTATACATATTACTTATACAGATTGTGGGGGAATTTCAGTGGCAAACTGCTAGCATGTAGAGATATAGTCTGGAGAGCTGTTAGAAATTGCTGCTAAATTAGCTCTGAGCCCTGAGTCCATCAGGGAAATTGTGCAGATCTTTTCCGTATCATTGACCCCAGGTGAGAAATCTGGAGGAACAAAGTCTTCATGTAGCTGGCCATTTTGGACTCTGTTGGAATATTATTTTGGAATTGAGAAGCCTCACAATCTGGATTTTTTGTTTTGTTTTGTTTACACTTAAATTCTAGAGATCCTTCTGTCTTCATCTTTTCATTAAGTGTCTGGATAAGATGCTGATGCTATATTTGGTTTCTAACTGTTTAAAAAAACAACACCCAATTCTTGTCTATTTTGTGGTCAATGGTACTTCTTCCCTTAATTGTGGAAGTCTTTCATTGACCATCCCTACAACATCAGCATGCATGTTAGTGCCATTGTCATTATCTATAGAGGTATTTTTGTAGTTCCAAGGGATGACCAGAATGGATGTGGACTGGGAGGAAAAAGAAAGTCCTTGGATAAATATCCTATGATCGGAAACATATGGTTTTATTCTTAAAATTGGTTTTTGTTGTATAGATTAAGGCTGTGATCATGTTTGCATATGAGATTTAATTGCATATATCTCTCTTTTTAAAAAAATTATCTTCCATGCAGCCATTTAAAAGTATATCATTTTTACCATGGGGGAAAAAAGACTAGCTTTTTACCAGGAAATTGGGTTTTTAAATTAAAGAGTGTGGTATTAGTAAATATTTAGGATTGTAAACTTGTTGGTAATAAAGGTGACAGTGAAAACAGGAAAGATTGTCCCATTGCACCTCTTCTCAAAGATGATTCCTCCCTGCACCTCGGGGTCTGTAGAGATCATTCTGTGGTAATTGGCTGTGTTCTGGCTGTGGGCTGGGCAAGAATGGCAAGGGTGGATAACTGGTATAATTGAGCCAGGCCACAATCTTGGCATCTTGTGCTATCTGTGCCCAACCTTTAAATCTAGGAAAGGTTTTCATTTACTATTCCTGGGAGACCAACATTTTATAGAGTAAGCCAATAGTAAGATTTAACCCTAAGCATTCCTTGACACCCTTTTCTCTGATAGATATTGTATTGATAGCTCTCCACACTTGACATGAGATTATCCAGAAAGGTACTATTTCCATTGGGGAAAAACTGGAAACCTTTTTTCCTTTGGTGTTTTTGACCTAAATAAGAAAGCTAACTTATGAATTACCTATACTGATCAGTCTAGGAGACTTCCAGAGGAATGGTCTATTTTGAATCAGTGAAAAAATATGGAGGCACTAAACTCACAAAGCTATCTTTGAAAAGAATTGAACTGAATTTTAAATTCAGATCATTCCTGTTATATCATAGTGTATTCCGATTTTGGTTTCTATTCTTGCCAACTAGTTGAGAAAATCATAATTTTCTGGTTCGCAACAGTTTAATTCTTCTTTTAGGCCTATATTTTTGGCTTGTGTTTCCTATATAAATTACTGTTTTTACTACATTGTGGTTTGTAAAGGATATATTTAGTAGTTCTACTTTTGAACATTTATTTATAATTTCTCTGTGCTCTAACACAAAGATCTCCAAACTTTTTGGACACACATATACATATATGTCTATTTATAAATTATATATGTGTGCTATGTAAAATAGACACCAAAAATTAGAATTATAATAGGAAGAGAGAGATGATTTGTTTTACTCATTAAAAATTAATATTTTAAATAACAGTGGTATGATTGAATTGATTATTTTTAGAAATCTTGGTTTAGCACTTCATTAATATGGCAATTCAAAAATCTCTAAGCCCATTTTATTTTGATGCTTTTTTTTTTTTTTTTTTTTTTTTTTTTTAATTTTGAAAGCTATCATAGCTGAAAAAAGATCCCTCACAGAAATAGCTAATTCTGAATGGAGGCTGCACTTAGTAAATAACATTTTTCTCTCCCATACACTAATTATATAAGGTTTTTGTTTAAATGTGGATGGCAAATTCCTTCTTTCCTATTAGTTTGCAAACTAAATTCCAATATTAAAGTGTTCATTTTTTGTATTTTTAATAAATGGGTTCAAAACCCATTTTATAAGTTTTAAAGCAGGTTAAAAATTATCTTTTTAAATATGAATATACAGATTTCAATTTTTATAGGTAACCTCCTAAAAAGCTAAAAATTTAAATATTGCATTAATCACAGCAACCTCAATTTAGGTTTGAGGTTTATTTTTAACAAAAAAAAAAAGTATAATTCTATATGAGAGTTTTTTTTTTTTTTTTTTTTTTTTCCTGAGGCAATTAGGGTTAAGTGACTTGTCTAGAGTCACACAGCTAGGAAGTATTAAGTATGTGATATCAAATTTGAACTCAGGTCTTCCTGATTTCAGGGCTGGTGCTCTATCCACTGTGCCACCCAGCTGCCCCATCCTGATAATTTCAAAAATTTTTTTAACTAATAATTTCGTGTCAGATTTAATTTTTGTTTTTAACATTTTTACTTTAGAGCATGTTTGGTGAAGAACTTGTTCTTTGAGAAGTATTAATTCTTAATTAACCTTAATTAACCTTGTGAAGCTAAATATATATGTATTTTCTTTATTTCCATTCAGAAAACACCAAAAATTATATTAGATCTGATACCTTTCATTGGTTCAGTCCTATGACTTATTCTAAACTCTGATTGGATCTATCTCTGAGAGAAGAATATTGTTGTTTTCTGTATTTTGCAATTTAATTAACTTTCCTTTTTTATTTTTTATTTTATTCAAACTTATATGCCTAATTTTTTAGCATTTCCCTGTATATATTTTCCTAATTATCTCTCTCCAAATTATAAATTTTAAGTTTTTTTGCTTTGTCTGATAATGTGATAACTCCTTTTGCTATCAATCTGATGCATGGGAAAATTTGTTCCACTTTTTTTGTTATAATAATAATAGTTATAATTATACCTATTATTATTTTCACTTTGTCTATGTCTGGTTTTTAGATGTGTTTCTTATATTCATCAAATTGTTTTATTCATTCTGCCACTCTTTCATTTTATAGACTTCTTTATCCCATTCACATCTGAAATCTTGATTATCAGGTTTTCATTTTTCTTTTTTCCCTCCCTCATATTGAATTTCATCACTTTCCTTCTTTATCTCTGCAATTAGATTTGCTTATACTAGTGTAATGCTATTTTATTTCATTATTTCTTTTTACTTACCCTTTCTCAGATTCTTTTGATTTTACTTATAGTTTATTTTTATTTACTTGGGTTTCTCCACCTCCTATGACTTTCTCTTGCCCTACTCAGATATGCTTCAAATCTTTCCTTCTCTCACCCTTCCCACTTGAATTTCTTATGTTAAAAAACATTATTTTGCTGTGCCCTTTTCCAAGAAGTTTTCCTTTGTTATGATCTCATTATTATTCTTCCTTTCTAGTCTATTCTAAATTCTAGTCTCCAGTTCTTGAGCTAACTTATTATTTTCTTTATTCTGTGTCCCTTATAAGGGTTGATCATCTGGAGTACAAATTAGAATTCTGTTCCATTTCTGAGTTATTTTACTTTTTTCAGATTTAACTTTTCCATGACTTACTTGACTACTTCAATTGATGAAGAAAGCAGTGTTGAATTGAAACACTGTCCCAAAGGCCTTATCATATACCTGTCCTTGCCATCATCGTTCTCCACTCATAAGACCAAATTAGAAGATAATTTCATAACGTGCAAATCCTCCCCAAACAAAATGTTAGGGTCTTGCCATTTACTGCAACTCTGCACCTTTTCTATTTCAGATGTAAATGTTCTTCAGTAACATACTTAGTTCTTAGCACGTGTTCTCGTTCTCTCTCTCTCTCTCTCTCTCTCTCTCTCTCTCTCTCTCTCTCTCTCTCTCTCTCTCTCTACCCCTTTTATTGCTTTTATCCTATTCTCCATAGTCCACAGATTTGAGAACTGATTGATTTGTCTGCATTCATCTATAGGGTTCCCTTGGCCTCTTTTCTCTTTCTCCCCTGCCCCCCATATTCTGGTAGTAGTTATTTTTCCCGGAAAAGAAGCTGATCCACTTCTTGTAAATTTCAGAATTTAGTCCGAGTGAATGAAAAAGCATTTAAGTGCTTTTTATGTCAAAGGATTGTGCTAAAACACTAAAGATACAAATAGAACAATAATGGCCTAATGTAAGATTAATTTATGATATTTAACTCTCCCATCTTTTTCCTGTTTCTTTGTTGCATTTAAAATTTTAGCTTCTTTTTATTTTGATAATAATTTTTAGGTTTTCTTCCCTTTTCTCAGTTCAATTTCTTTTCTTTTTAAATGATTATAAGAGAAACAACCAATTTCCATTATTTAGTCTTTTCTTATAATTGTATTTACTTCCTTTCTTGTGTTTTGTTTGAGGAATTTGCAATTTTTTTTTCTGTTTTTTTTTTTTTCCCCTCCCCCCCAGGAATGCTTATTTCCTTTCTTTTCTTGAAGGTACATCTTTTTTCATTGATTAGGCTCAGCTTTGTTACTTGGGGTTGCATCTTAAGTTTTTTTTTTTTTTTTTTCCACTTTTTGGAGTATGTTTCATTTTCTCCAGTTTACTGTGATGAGAGAATAAGCCAGAGTTGGTGCACGTTCACATTTGAATATCATTTTCCTGGCTTCATGCATCTTAATTTTGAGGTTTGACTAGTATATGCCTTTCAAACTTGGATTTTTTCCCTCTCCTCTGATAGATTCTGTATAGAATCTCTGTATAGATTCAGTCAGTTATTGCTTCTTATTCTATGTTCAAGAATTTTGAACAATTTTTTTTTCTGCTGTGTGGAATTCAGGTTTTTTTGATTTGTCATATTCTCTTAGGAGATCTATAATCCTTAGATTTTATCTGTATAATCAACCTGTAAAATCAATTCATTTTATGTTGCATAGAATTCTGTGTTTTTATAAATATTCTTGCCTTTTCCTTCTCTTTTAATTTTCTTCTTTTTCTCTATTTTCTAAATCTTTTAATTCCCTCTTTCAGAGCCTGAACTTGATTAAAGAAAATATTTAAAAATCTTAGGATTTTCTTTAAACAATAAAGTTGTGTCCTCTATGGTTTGTATAATTTAATTCCATTTTAAGAATTTCTGTTTAAATTTCATTCCAAATTTCTTCTTTTCTTTTTGAAAAGAAGATTTATTTTCTTTTTGAAACATTCTTGAATTTCTTATTTTTCCATCATCTTTAGGGAATCTACAAAACTAGTTTTAGTCAAGAAGTTTTGCTAAATTTCATTTCATTTTTAATAAAATATTATGGATTCTTTAAGATTTTACTCATTTTTCATTCTGTCTTTGAGAGCTTGAATTTTTATTTTGTGTCTTTCTTTATAGCCTTTTGGTCTTTCAACTTGTCTTTTATGTTCTCACTCATATGTCTCTGTTTCCTTCCATAGTCTTTGTCCCATCTCTCATGATGATATAGATCCTCTCATATTCTAAGTAGGATGTCTTTACCCTTTCTCAATTGAGAGGAGTCCCATCTCAATGTTACTACATATAGTAAAACTCTGGTGAGAGAAGGATGTTTTTAACTAGGCTTCCAGTTCTCTGTCTTTTGACCATAGAAGATATTTCTTCTCTAGCCAACTCTATTCTTCCATGATTTTTAAGGACAAATACCCATCCATCTAGCACAGTAGATAGAGCACTGGGTGTAGTCTGGATGTCCTGATTTCAAATCCAGCTGCAGACGCTAGCTATGTGACCCTGAGTAAGTCACTTAACCCTGTTTGTCCCAGTTTCCTCATCTATAAAATGAGTTAGAAAAGAAATGGCACACCATTCCACTATTGTTGTCAAAAAGTCCCGAATAGGGACTTTATTTTTTAATATTTTTAATATTTTTTAAATTTTAAATATTTATTTTTTAAAAGGTTTGTGAAAAGAAAAAAAGAAATCCTCTTAAATTAGAGAGACTCTAGACTTGGGAATTTAAGACTTAAGCAGCAAAATCAAGGAAAGACTTAAGGGTATTTCTATAGATAGATAGAATTCTTGAGTCTAAGCTAGAAAGGCTATATGATTAGTTAGATTTCCGCTCCCTGACCATTATGAATAAAAATAATCATTTGGGTATCCTAAAAGATAACAGTTTAACATCTCATGGACTCACTCTATATCAAAAACAGAAGGCCAGTTCCTTTTCAAGATTCCATCTCTCTAGTTTAAATTATAGTATAAGAATTCAAAAGTACAAATGGCTTAGAAATATTTTCTGCAGCAGCCCATTGTAGTCCTTTAATGATCAAAACCTTCGCATTTGAGCAACTAGTATTGGTAGCCTTTTATTTCATTGGGGGAGGGTGGTCATGCTTGTGGATATTGCCAATTCCTGGTGAGAAAATTCCACCTCCCAATGCAAATCATTCCTGATCATTAGGAAATTTATTTTTTTTAAAGATGCCTCTTGGAGTAAAAAGGTTGCATCTTGCCCAGGGTCACATTATATTATACTCATTATATTATACTTAGATTTAATAGTTAGCATGACATTATATATATTATAAGATTTCCTTTCCTAAATCTCAAACTAAAATTATATTAATTAAACTAGAGTTTCTTTGAAAAGACAAGATTAGTGAATTAGGACTTCACTTTAGCTCTTGTTTGGAAACCTTTAAATTTCCCACCTGTTTTCACTGCTCTATTCCCCTATTGCTAAGACTTTATCATATTGGTACAAATGAGGTAAAAGTAGGTAAATGCTGTGGCTTTATTTGGTGTTTGACTTTGTTGTTGTTTGTGGTAAAATGAACCACCTGTATTTTGTCATCTTCACTATTTAATGTTTTTTTCTACTTATGCCAAAATTACTGCTCTTGCTCCTCTTCCTCCCACCCCTCCAAAAAATAAATTACAACAACAACAACAAACCCACAAGCAACTTAAAAGAAACCATCCTAAGCTTCCTTTGGATTGCTGTTTGCCTTTGTAGCCCATTTTGTAACCACAGCCTGATTTAGTGTTGGGTGGACGTTGTTTACAATATATTTTTTTGGTGATGTGCTTTTCTGCCAGAAATTCAGCTTTCTGTTCCTCAAGTCTACAAATGATTTGTTTCTATGCCTCCTACACTCAATAACAGATCAGTGTAATTGGTACAGATTTCCTTATCCTGGAATACTTGCTATGACTCTTGTGAGGAGAATAGTAGATAATTAAAAGGAGGCTTAAGAGAAAAAGCCAAAAGTAGTATCCTTCCCTTATAGTTAGATATGGGAAAGTTAAGTAGATAGTTAGGAATTGTAGGGAAGAGAGAAATTGTAGGGAGGGGGGAGGGGGGATAGAGGGGTGTCTGTGAATATGTGTGGGTGCACATACACATTCAGCATATTTGTATATAGCTATACACATATTCCATATATATAATGAAAAGATGGGCTCAGGGATAAACCGGGAATTTTTCCATTATTATGATAAAGACATAAGCCTTGAGACAAGAGCCAAAGTGTGTGTGTGTGTGTGTGTGTGTGTGTGTGTGTGTGAGAGAGAGAGAGAGAGAGAGAGAGAGAGAGAGAGAGAGAGAGAGAGAGAGAGATGTCATCATTATCACACAATATCTTGAGAGATTTATCCTTCCTTCTTGTTCTCTAGGTGTTTATACACCTACTTTGGATGCTAGTGGGTTGTTTGGTACACCCCGTTTATCAGTGGAAGGAGCTACTTTCATGGCCCAGGATGCTTCAGTAAATAGCCTTTCTGGTAGAAGGAGCTCAGGAACTCTTTCTTATTGCCATTCTGATTCTTTAAGAGATATTGTGAGAAAATCTTTTCTAGGGTAACAAAATAAAATTCTTGAATCATTTTTTTTAAAATCTCATTGATGCTTTTTGTGTTTACATCAATCATCACACACAACACAGATCAAATCTCTCCTTGCAATACAAAAAAAGTTAAGCAAAAAACATTAAATACAGTGATTGTATCTGATGTTGTATACACCATTCTTAGTAGAACCCCATTTCTCTACTGTGTAGGAGACAAATGTTTCCTTTTCTTTTCTTTGGGAAGATACTTTGGCTTTTCAGCTACTCAGAGTTAGACATCCTTTTGATGACCTTTTCATTACATTGTTGCAGTAGTTGTATATATTGTTTTCTCATTCTACCTCTTTTGTTCATTGGTTCATGCAAATCTTTGCATGTTTCTTTGAATTCCTTATATTTGTGCTGTAAAGAATGACATTCCATTCATTCATCATAACTTTTTCAGCTATTCCTCAATTGATGAGTATTTATTATTCAACATATGTCCCACATTAAAGAGATTTAATTAGTGGGGATATGTATATGTCCAGTTTTGTGCATATACATGTATGTGTGTGTATATGTACACAGAGAGAGTGAGAGAAAGAAAGTTGCTGCAACTATGGCCTGAAAGCAATATTATCTGGCTGAATATTCATTTAAGGGACCCTGCCTTCCCTTCGCCCCTGGATTTACCCTTTTCTGGTGCCATTCCTATGGTTCCTAGTTTAGTCTCTCTGTCATTATTTCATCGTGGGAGTTGAGTGTTTCTTTCTACCCCTTGCCATCCAAAAGGCTGTTATGTCCTAGTTGTGATAACCTAGAAAAGGGAGAGAAACTACTATTCCCCTCCAACAACATTCTTCTCCCATAAAAGCCTCAACCAACTGACACTTGCCAAGGAGAGCAGGTTGTCCTATTTATAAAAGTCTTATAGAATGTATCTGGGTTGGGGAAAACAGACCTCTCACTCCTTCCCCACCATTCTTCTTTCAGAACTATAGATTAACATTGCTTCCTTATTTATTCAGAATTTTTTTTAATCAGGGAGTTTTGTTTCATTTATATTAGATGGCTGTGTGGGAGTGGGTGGGTGGGTAGGTGGGTATTTTAAAGGCCTGTATAAGCCATTTCTGAAGGAGGCCTTAAAATGATCTTGAATGTCAGACAGAGACTTTTACTTGAAACTTGTCATCTTTGTTTCTGCCTTATCTAGACCAGTTCAGCTGAGAAATAGCTAGCTGATGGAAAAAAAAGGGGTCCCGCCTCCAGACTAAAGAGGAAAGGGACATTGCTAAGAAATTTAAGGGTCAGCTCTGTTGAGAGTAGCATTATAGATCCACTTCTCCCCTTTCCTAAAGTTTTTTTCCCTTCCTTGTGCCTGTGTTGTTTTTTTAATCTATTGTGAGTTTTTGGTGTTGTGTTCATTTGTGAGGGTTTTTTTTTTTTTATTGTGTGTGTGTTTGTTTTTGTGGGGGTGGGGGTGGGGAAGTTAGGTAATTCTGTAATGTTTGCTTTTCTCGTTACTGTGAAATTAAGGTGTTGTTTTGTTGTTGTTTATAACCAAATGTTATCTCTCTTGTTTGAGAATAAATTCCGAACAATCTTCAGGTTTCTGAGTTTTTCTTTTCCACCCCTTTTCCTTAACTGGTGGGTGGGAAAGGGGGAGATCAAAATGAGCTCAGAACACAGGTTTTGGGAGGAGGCATGAGACATAGGGGAAAAAACCCTGATAGTTTGCAATTAATGAAAAGAAAGATCTTGAAGCAGCAATGGTGAGCATTTTCTATCATCTCACCATTTTAGCTATTTAAGAGGGAGAGGTTTCCAAAATTCAGGAATATTTGAATTAAATTCAGATGCAGCTGTCTAATTGAAAGGTCTATAGCAAAATGGTGAGAAGGGATAAAAGGTTACTAATTTCTTTTTGATAGCAAGCTTGCTACCTACTTGGGCAGGAAGCCAGGTGCTTTTCTCCTCTTGTTTCCTGCTACATCAAGTTGCTTTTTATGGACTGTTAGAGAAGAGAAAGTTGTTTTTGTTTCTCTTCTCCGTTGGAAGGGGCTTTTTGGAAGCGGCTCAATGACCTTGACTGTTATTCCTTGGGTCTTGTGGGATTCTGCTCTCTTCTCCGCCTGGTTTCTGCTATCCTCCTGTCTTTGCAATGACCTAGGCACTGAGCTAAGATATCGAGTCCTATTTTGTTACTCTCGAGTCTGGAGGGATTAACCTATATTAAGAAGCCAAGCTGTCCTGTTTTCACTCCTGCTGCTGCTGCTGACATCAGCAAGCTTCTGCCCTGTTAACAACATGCAGACTGTGGAAGGCACAGACCCAGCCACAGGGTTGAGGAGAGCTGAAAGAGGTCACCTTGTTGGGGAGGTAATTTAGCCTTGCAAGTCCTGCAATGCCAAATAACCTGTATCTCACCTGCTGAGAATTTCTCCCACTGCACTCGAGGAAATGCATGTTCATACAGAAATTGGATGTTCTTGACCTCAATCAGCATATGAAGTGGAACCCATGGGATTTTGTTTTTCTGTCCTGCCACTACACTAAGCAGATGCGGTCTAAAGCATGGATGCAACAAAAGAAAGCAGGATCTTCTTCCCACTCTCTAAGAATAGAGCTCAGTCTTCTGTCAGGGAATACGTCTAACTCTCTAGGTTCTGACATTGTTATAACTGACATTTCAGCTTTACATGTACCATATGCTAATTTTCCCCTCTTACTCTGACCTGTGGGAATTCATAACCCAGTGGAGAATTCTCTGTCCTTCCTGGGAGCTGACTTTGTGATTCCCCTTGGCTATATACCACATGGGTATGGGTTCCAGCTTACAGAGAATATATTAGACAAGAGTGTAAAAAAAAAAAATCAAGAAATGGTAACTTTTGAAATTTTTGAAGAATTAATGTAGGCTTGTTCAAATTCTGTGCAGTATACTTGGTCTTCTCCCTCCCATTTATTTATATATATTTACAAAACCAGCCATGGTTTAGGTTCTCAAGTAAACTCTATGACATTTGGCAGCTAAAGGGATTCTATCTGAATCTTCTTGAACTCCATTTTCTCATGTCAAAATTTCCCCTTTAATGGATTTCCCCTTAGGAAAGACACTGAAGCGGGCTTTGAAAGGGGGCATATGGCTGTTAAAATGAATAATCTTTAACATTTTGACAACTATGTGACAGTGAATAGAACACTGATCCTGGAGTCAGGAAGAATCCAAATCCTGTGTTAGGTCCTTATACCAGCCGTGTGATACCAATCACTTAACCTCTGTCTGCCTCAGTTTCCTCATTTGTAAAATGACTATAAGAATAATTAACCTCCTAGGGTTATTGTGAGCATCACATGAAATAATAATTATAAAGGGTTTAACAGTGTCAGGAACAAAGTTAAGCCATATATAAATGTCAGCTATTAACTATTAACTACCATTTTCACACTGACTAGTCCAATTGCATATCCTAAGATCCACAAATGTCAAATGAAAGGGAGATACTTAAGAGATGATCTTTTGAACTTATTAGCCAGAAAGGGTTTGCAGAAGGATTAGTTCTTACTACACAGACTTCTGAGCCCTGTGTCTTACCCAGGTTCTAAAATTGCCTCATGAATTCAAAGCCAACTATGTCTGACTCAGCTTTTACCCTCCACTTTAAATTATGCCAGGCTTCCTGGCAGGTACCAGCAAGCAAATTACACATCATGAAATGGAAAGAGTCAAATTGGCATTCATTGCCCTGGTTAGATCATGGGGCCAGTCTTTTCTCTTACCTTCTGCCATTCTCATATTGTGGGGGTGGCGGGAGGGGGATGCTGACACATGTTTCTCCATAATTGCTCCTGCTCTTTGGAGAAGAGGATAGTTGTTCTCAAAATATTCCCAAAGAATATCCCAAAGAATATAATAAATATAATATAAAAGAAAATAATCCCAAAGAAATCCAACCTCAAATATGTTTCCCTTCTTGAAGACTTCACAATCCACCATAAAAGGTCTTTTCACTTTCAGTGGATCTCTGTCTTTATATGAATTATGTGTCAAAACACATTAAGTTTATGAAAATTTGATATTTCAAGGTGGCTCCAAGTTTGTCCAAGAAAAGAGTGAGAGAGCAGAGTCCCTAGTCTACTTTACTCTGTTGCCTAAAACTAGTGCTGTATTGGTTCATACTAAAGAATTTAGCCTTACATGACCACAAGAAAAGTAGCAAATATGCATAGTTGCAACAATACCACAATGAAAATACTGAAAAGGATAACTTGTCCTCCTTCCCTGCAAAACATTATTATAAAAGGAAATGTTCGGAAACACCCAATAGACATAGCACTAACTAAAAAGATATCTTGACACAGTCTCTGTCTTAGCTTGAGAGAGTCTACCCACCCACAGAGGCATTTCAGGGGAGACAGAGCCTTTTGTTAGTACTACTTGCTCAGTATGATGAGATCAGTGATATTTCTCAAATCCTTAGAGCCACGTTCAAACAATTATATCATCTCTGCATTTTTCTTGAACTGATGCAAGTCTTAACAGACATCTTATGGTGGTGCTTTATTAATAATAGCATGAATAAATACAAGGTGCAGCTCTGAAATAATGAATGATTTCCTAAGCCACACAGGAAAGTGCTTTATTGGTGATTCAGCAGTGTTAGGAACTCTTGTTTTTCCTTTGAAGGGTTGTCATGTCAAGAATGTAAATTCCTTGAGGGTAAGATCTTATTTTATTTCTGTTCTTATCCCCAGTGCCTAGTATGGTGTTTTGAATTTAATAATTTTGTTGAAAAGACTGAAAAAACTATTAGAGCTGTTCTTCTTGGCCCATTAAAACAGAACTAGTACCAGATTGTATTAAGTTACAGGAAAAGCTTCATATCCCAGGAAATTTCATGAACAAAAGACCTGCCCAAAATTTAACGAACGGCCTTGGGCATAGACTACTAGTAGAGTTCAGTTGGGGGTGGAAGGACAGTTTGGAGGAATTTCATGCCTTAGGTGGAAATTGAACTAAATAAATACTCAGATCTCTTCTAATTCTAAGATGTTATCATTCTGTTTTTTAATTAAGCAAGAAAAAGGCAAAGACAAGAGAGTGGCTTTTGTTTAAACATCTAATATATTTTCCATTGGGTGTATTTAATAATCAAAAGTTTTAGTTTTTCTTGGGAAATAATTATATCTTAATGATCCTAGCAATGGAAATAGAGCTCTTTAAAGACAGTAGAATAAAAAGCAAAAGATTTAATTCCTGCCAATGTCACCATCATGAATCATTGAGGAAAAATTAAATATGGAACTGGTAGATTGGAATAAAATCTTCCCAGTATATTGTGAGAATCATTTCTACCTTGCTTTCTTCCTTGCCGTGCTTCTTCCAACCATCACCAAAATTGATGTTAAAGTCTTAAAAGATAGGTTTAAAACAGAGACAGTAAGCATAACCTTTGTCCAAAATATCCTTTGTTCAAAATTAAAAGTATAAACTGCCAAAGACCCTTAAAAATTAAAAAAAAAAATATTCAGGGAACAGGTCTTATCATTTGTTGCATAGTGCTATATGTCTTTTGAATAGCTTCTTTTCCTCTTACAAATCTGTAATTTGGGGGTTGGGATACAGGGCTTAGCTAAAATTAGGTTCTAGTTATTATAAAGTTGGTTCTTCCATACTTATTTGTGTTTAAGTACACTTCTCCCCCTCCTATCTTGCCAAAAATATTTTAGTTGACATTTCCATATGCAAAATAGAACTGAAAAGGGATTATTTATGAAACTGCAAATTTCTGATACATGCAGCTTGCTTATCTTTTGAAGTATAATAAATTCAATATGGTACTTTCAAAGCTCTCCTACTTGTCTTGTGTTTCCTTTTAAACTTCTTCTCACCTGTACATTTTTTTTTAAATGCCTCAATGACTTTCTTTTCTTTTGGTTTTTGACTATATTATCAGTAGTTTACACTTTCCCTAATTAATCTGTTCCCTCTCATGAGAAAAAGAAAAACACAATCTTTGTAACAAATAAGTATAACCAAACCAAATAAATCCAGATATTTGCCATGTTCAAAAACATGTGCCATGTATACTTTCAGTCTGTTATATAGTTTGTAATCCTTTCAAGTCATTATTGGACACTGCAAGTCCTTAAGTCTTTCAAACTTGTTTCCCTTTCCAATATTTTTTGTTACTCTATAAATTCTCCTGGTTTTGCTCATTTAAGGTTCTTCCATTTGAATTCTCATTTTATAATAGTTATTCACTTTTCTTAGAAGAAACTACCTGTTTCCTGGTCTTGAATATGTTTAGGGAGTTACAAAAGTAAGTTGGGGAGATTCTTTGTTTTAAGTCATTAGAACAAGATTGTGGAGAAAGGGCAGGAATATGGCAGCCTTTTATTAGCAGTTTTGTCCCAATCTTTGTCTTTGGGTTTAGCTAATTGATTTAAGAAGGTTGGTTTTCAGCCGTAAGGCAAAATATGCATATTTCAGCTGTTGTAAGAAAATTTGGTTTGGATTATGAGCACAAGGATGTTTAGCTAAATATATTGAATATTTGAATATCCAAATGTCAGAAACATTTCCTGCTTAGTAAGCCAATAGCTATTGTATTGTCTGAAGATTAAAGATAAGAAGAATTTAAAATACAGCACAGCAAACTTAGGTACTCTTCCTGCTTGCCAACCCTGAGCTGGAATTGGACAAGAATGCCATGTTTTTTAGAAAACGATCTTGATAGCAGGAAAAGTAATTAAACAAATCAATTGGCCCTTTAAACTACTCCTCCCAAATCATAACAACTTGCACTTTACATAATGCTTTAAGATTTATAAAGCATTTTACTTACAACAACCATGTGAGATAAGGAATGCAAATATTATTATCCTTATTTTGGAGAAGAAATTGAGAATCAGGCAATATGACTTAGTGGTTAGGAAGCTGGATTTAATGTCAGATAGAGCTGGGTTCTAATGCCATCCCTGACATTTCCTAACAGTGTGATCACAAGTCATTCTGCCTTTCTGAGCTTTTTGAAAAATGGAGATAGCAATAACACTTGTTGTGATGTACATTTTGTAAATCTTTAAGCATTATATAACTGTTAGGGATTTTTTATTATTACATAGTAAGTAAGCTAATAAGTAGCTGGTGAACAAGATATAGTGAAGGTGGAAAACCTCACATGTAGGAAGGCAAGAAGAAAACCACTTTTGAGTAGAATTAAAAGAATTAGAATAAGACAAGGGAGAAGAAGGAAGGAAGAATCCTTTACAGCAACTCTGGGAGGTAAGTGTAGTTATTACCCCTATTTTACAGGTGAGGAAAATGAGGTCATGTGACTTGCTAGTGTCTGCAGTAGAATTTGAATTCAAGGCTTCTGAACTCCAGTTTTATATCCACTGTACTAACTTTAGCTGCCACCATTTTTAATGAAATAAGACTTTGAAATAGCTTTCAATTTCATGAAGATCCAGGGTTATCACTTCATATAACAGCATTAGTGTTAGCATGATGCTATAGAAAGAACAATCAGGAAAGACATGATTTCAAATCTTGCCTCTGACATTTCTTAGCTACAATTAAAGATTGAATATATCACAAAAAGTTTTGTGTTTTTCTCAGTCTGATGCTAAAATTGCTAAGAAATTGGCTTTACTTTAAAGACTCAAGAACCTTTTCCAATAGATGACCAAAAATAGTGACCAAAAAATACTAAAAAATTTTCCAAAAAAATGCAAACTATCAAGTCATATGGGAAAAAATGTTCCATCTTACTAGTGAGAGAAATGCAAATTACAATTATGGTGAAAGATGACTAAAAGTGGAAATAGATTCTAAGACAGGCAGATTAATGTATTGCATGTAGAGCTCTTGGTCCTGTCAGTCTGAAAAACAATTTGGCATTTTGTCACAGAGTTCATTAAATCCTCACAAGCTATGATCCATTAATATTCCCAAGGAATCATTGTCTAAGAAAGGTCCCATGTGGTCATGTTTATCACAGCTTTCAGAGACCCTTTTTTGAAGAACCTCTTGATGGAGAGATTCTATCTTAAGAGACTCTAGGTATAGAATAAGACTTACATGTTTGTATATGGCAAATATATGGATTTTATTTGACTTATACAAAGATTGTAGTGAAGTCTTGGGAGGGGGAGAGTCTTGTTTATTAACATAGCAATTAAGATTTGGCTGATTAGTTTGCAGGTGCATGTAAATCTCTTGCCAAGAAAGATAGGTTTTGAGCCAATACTTCCATAGTCTCTCAAAATCTCTTGCTTGTTCCCATTTAGAGCTTGCAAGATTATATAGGACATACTTGTTAGAAACAGTGTAGAAGTTGGGGAGAGGCATGGAACCCGAGTTCAGATCATAGCTCTGAGGCTTTTAATCTGTATGAACTTGGGTCTCAGCTTTTTTGTCTATGTACTATAAGGCCCCTTCAATCTACAAATTTGTGATCTGATGTTGCTTAACCACTCTCAGCATCTATTTCCTTATCTATAAAATGGCAATAATATCTTTAGTAACTATTCCATAGAGTGGTAGGATCAAAAAAGTTAATAAATATAAAGCCCTGTTTACAAATTATAAAAGGATCTATTGTCATAAGGTCATAAGAGCAAGCTTTATTTACTTTTTTACTGATTGTTTGTTTAGTTAGTTTTTACTGAATAACAACTGAAGATAACCTAGGATTCTTCTAGATGTGGCCTTCATAGTCTTAACTTCATCTTACAGATGAAGATTAATCTTTTATGTATATATCTATTGGGGGAAATCTATATGGGAAAAGAAATTGAAATAAGTAGATGAAGAATTGAAATAAGGAATCTTGATAATGGGGCAATGGACCTTTCTCAGTATAATTTCTAGATTCACAAAATAAAAATAAAATTGTAATTTTTATAATTGTAATAATATACAAAGTCAGTTATATTGAACTATTTTCAAAGTAAATTTTTTTAATCAAATAAAATAAAAATCAAGTTTATAAACCTGAAGAACTGTTGAATTAGAATATTTCATCATTCCTAGCTGTGTGTATCTGTGTTGACATAGTTACAAAATGAATATAAGGTTGTTTTGGGAGGGATGGTACCAGCAGCTTGGGGTGGGGATGAGAGGAAGGATGGGTGAGGGGAGCAAGGATCAGACTTCAGGGATAGAAAGTCCCACAGAAGCCCTAGAAGGGTTACAGGAGCTTCACATCTGTAAATATTAAAATTAAGAACAATAACTGCTGTAGAAAGAGCTAAAGGGGAAGGGCTTGTCTGCTGACTGATTGATTTTCATTGGCCCTCCTAATACCAAATCCTTTGTAGGGTTGTATTCCTCACTGGTTCTATAGAAAATTGGCATGTTTCAGCATGAATTTTGTGAAAACAGAAATGGAAGTCATGAAGGGATTGGCTGTATCTGACTTACAAATCAGAATTAGGTGACGGAAATTTACCTAGGTTTCCTGCCAGCTGTTTGGAAGTACTGTTAAACTACTTTGAATCCTGGCCATATTTGAGATTGCTCTTTTTCCTCAGTCCTAAACATGTCAGCCAATTTCAGTACACTCTATGGTCTTTAGAATTGTAGTAACTAAAAATTTAAATGTTCCTAAATAAGGCTTATATTACATTTCATTTCATTGAGAGAGAAAAGGTTAGTTTTTTAATTTTCTTAAATAGGGCTGGGGAGAAGTACCTCAATCTGATGATTTAGGCTGTAATAAGAGGCATAATATTATCTGGTAGTCCTTCACAAGGAGGCCTGCCTGTATTGTGAGTTTTCTTACAGAAGGGGTATTGGTCCAGGGCATACATCACAGACCAAAAAAAAGAACCATTTCTCAGCTGCTTGCTCAGTGCTGTAGCTATATTTGTTCTTGTTTCTCAGTTAGTGTAATTTTCTCTAATCAGTCATTGTTTTCTGTATTTGTATTCCTTCTTCTTTATTCACTGTCAGCCAACAAAATGACTGTCAGTCATTCAGAGTCCGGAATATACTAAGAGGCAGCACAATGAAATGGTTAGAGACCTAGCCTTGGACCTAGCTCCTCATCTATAAAATAGAGATAGTTCTAGCACCTATCTCCTAGAGTTGTTAGGAAGATCAAATAAGATAATAATCACAAAGTGCTTAGCACACTTTCTAGTGCGTACCTAGCATATGTTATGAAAATGTTAGTCATCATTATCATTATTAAAGTACTATCTTTGACATATACCAGTTTTTTGAGCCTGGGCAGCTTTTGTTCAGTTTCTTAGGGCTCCAGGCTACACTCTAAGACTATAAACAGCTATTCATATTTTCTTAAGAAAGGACTGTCCTTTTTTCTCATATCCATGTCTTCTAACTTCTTATTTAGTAATAGGTTTACATCTATTATCTGCTGTGGGCAGAACCAGGAGGTATTTTAAATTACTTCCACAACTCTTGGAGACTGTTTTATTTTTTTGTTCTTTTCACACCAAAATGTACAAAGTTGTTAATATTAGATAGGGTCCTCCAAGGAGCCTGGAATAAGCTAGTGTGCTCCCTCTGGAATCCCTGAAAATAAAGTTCCTAATTCATTTGAGTACTTTCATTTTGCTTTTGGCACACCATTGAATTGTATCATCATGCCTTTTGCCCTAAAAAAGGAGCAACTTAAAATATAAATCTGACAACTTAGAAAGGATAAAACAAACAGACATTTAGTCCAGGAACCAGAGATACAAAGGGCTTTGGACATTGAACCTAGGAGTTTTTATTTGATCCTATGATAATAATAATAACAGCAATAATAACCAATGTTTATTTAGCACTTATGCAGTGCCAGGCACTGTACTAAGTAGTAATAATGACCCATTAGAATTTGAGTAAGAAAATCACATGGTTGGACATGTAATTTTTAGAAAAATCCCTTTGGCAAATGTGGGAAGAATGGATTGGATTGGGGAGAAATTGGAAGCAAAGAAGGTCGGTGTATAATAATCTACAAAAGCCTGGGAGCATATTTAGGTGAAGACCAAGGACACAATAATAGATCATGCTTTCTATTAAAAATGAAAGCTATGAGCAGAAGGAAGGAAGGAAGGGACAATTTTGTTATTCATTCATTTCACTCATGTCCAACTCTCTGTGATCCCACTTGGGGTTTTCTTGGCAAAGATGTTGGAATGGTTTGCCATTTCCTTTTCCAGCTTATTTTACAAATTAGGAACTGAGGCAGACATTGTTAAATGACTTGTCTAGGGTCATACAGATAGATAGTAAATATCTGAATCCAGATTTGAACTAATAAAGATAATCCTTTTTGACTTAACATCTGGTGCTCTCTATTGTGCCATCTTGCTGCCCTAAGGGAAAATTAATTGGTCAAATACTTTGGGGTATAAGAACCTTCAAGCCTGGATGGTATCCATACAGCCCTTTTTAAACTTTTTTTCTGGCTCTTTAGTTCTTGGCTTTCCTTTTTCTTGAAATCTTATGAAATATTTAACTCAGAATTTCCAAATTTTTCTGTACTTAAAGATCTCTATAGTAATTATAATTATAATTAATCCAGTAGCCCAGTATCAGTTCATTTATAACTAAAGATGAATAGGAATTGCATCTGTTATTTATTAGGGGGAAGGGGTTGGTTTCATAATATTTGCTACCATGCTTGGGGAATATCATTTTTCTTTAAAAAGAATTAATTCATATATCTACATCAGTGAGTTACCACAGAGGGGGGGAAAAAACTTATTGTAGCATAGAAATAAGGAGGCAAAGGATGACTTTACCCTGGCAACATTGTATTTATTTTAGTTTTTATGTAGTTTATTTTTCTGGTCTCCTAAACAGGAGGAGCTTTTTCTAAAAGCAAGGGCAGTCATCACATTCCCAGAATGAGAGAATAACTGTAAAAGGCATAAAAATGTTCAGCAGAACATGTCACGTCTACTAAGTTAAATAAGCAGAGGAGGGAATAGAAAGCAATTGTCTATGATTATGATATCTTTACACTAAGCAAAAGAAGATTTTGTATAAACTAAAAGACTTTATAACCTGCTTTTAGTAAATCTTTTCTCCCTAAATTCTAAATTGGGAGCTATTTTCTGTGCTTAGAAACAGCTGGATGTCCCTTCATTCACAATAGCACTGTTAGCATATTTAGTCACTGAAATGGTAATATCTTGGAGTCAGATAGCAACTCACTGTTCCGTTGGGAGAAGATAGTAATACATGGCAGCTCATTTCAACCTTAGATAGTAATCCAAGGTGTCATTTACGGAAGAAGTTAGGTGGAGTAATAAAATGCAGAAATTGGAATGACTGTTTAACTTCCTTCTACCTCTGTTTCTACATGTTAAATGGGATTGATGAATGAGCTAAATGAATGTCAGTTATTACATTACTTTTACCAATTTCCAAATTCATGTCACCCCCATCTTTAAACATAGAAGGAAAGGAGAGACTCGTGGGAGAAAACAATATTCTGCCTAAATCAGGCTGAGTAAGCAGAAGACTAATACAACATGGGTATGCTTGCTGCCATCCCAGCACCCCTTTCTTAATGTTTTAGGGAGAAAGGTGAATGAGGAAAGGAAGGAATTCCTAGAGTACCTTGGGAAATATTTCTGAGAATGGTAGTAGACGCAGAGCAGAGAAGGGAAAATGTTTTTTTTTTTTTTTTCCTTTCCTTCCTTATGGTACTAATCTCAGGAGCTGCTAGGTAGTTCAGTCTTCTTACTTTAAGTTGCTACTTCAGTTGATGAAGGGTTCAAGAAACAGGATTTATGGGACGAGGAAAAGAAAATATCTGAAATGACTTTAATTTGTTGCCTCTGAAGAAATATACGTGCAAAGTACATAGAAGGTTTTATAAACATTGAAGCAACAATGCATACAGATAACATACACACAACTTGGAATGAAGAGCCAGGAGAAAGGATTTCTCTGTGCGAAAATGATGATTGCTTTTTTTCTAAACTAAAGAGTCTGAGAGAATTCTTCGTGGTAAGGGATGGTTCCCTGGATGAAAAAGTTGTATAGAGAGAACTGTATAAGGGGAAATTTGTATCATATTACTACAAAATATATCAAATAGAGAACCTGAGTTCAAATCTGGTCTCAGAGACTTAACTAACTGCTAAATCACTTCACCTTGATTGCCTCCAAAAATAAAATATATATTATAAAATAATATATTAAAATATAATATTAAAATTAATATAATAATAGAATAATATAAAAATATTATATATTATATATATATATTAACTGGTTTTATGACTGAGTAATTCACTTCTCTGTACCTCACATTCCTCTCCAAGACTTTAACTTACAATAACCTATCCATATCAGGACAAGGGTTTTATACTTAGGGAGTTCACCCCTCCCAGGAAACTATAGTCTAAACCCAGCCCTGCCCCACACCCAAAATGGAATCATCTTTTGGGAATTATGGAGTCCCATTCTTATTAGGCAAAAGCTACAATTTACATTCTTGAACTATATTTCTTCCAACCAGTGAGTGAAAGCATTGGACTATAAATTCAAAGAATTTATTCAAATTCAGATTCAAATCAGAGAGTAGATATCTCTTTTTAACCAATAAATTGAAGCCAAATGTTTAACTGTTAATTAAGAGTAAGTAGGATAAATAACCTCCAATTTAGAGGGAGAGGGAGATTACATAGAACCAATGGGAGGCTCCTACATTTCTACTATTATAACCTGCCTCTGGAAGTATAGTATGTTAGGTAAAAATGATTGACATCTCTGAGTCATGCTCTGGATCAGCTTGCCAATATGTTTTCCAAGGCTTTGCCACACTATATCAGTTTTCAACTCATTCACCCCTGGACATATATAGAAGAGGAAGAAAAAGGAATGGGGACACTGCTCAGAGATGAGTGTGCAGCAGAACTAAGCAAAAAAAAAATAAAAAAAAATCCAAGTATTCTTACCCTGTGTTCCCGACATGCGGCTGGATGGTGTCACCTAAGCCCTCTCAGCTGCTGACCCCATTCAGCATCATGTTTCATAGCATCCCTGCCTCCCACTGAAGGAAGAAGAGAGAACAGTCAGACAAAGGGCATCGTCCTTTAGTGCTTTTTCTATCTAGCTTTCAGATTCATTAAGACCAGCAAACTGGGAAAAAGAAAGACCTCTGTAAACTTGTCATCGTGTAGGAAAAAAATAAATAAACACGAAGCATTATATAGGGTCTTAATTTTTTTTTTCCTTATCTAGAAAAAAGCCACGGTCTTGTTTAATGCCTTTTTTTTTTTTTTTTTTTTTTTTTTTTTTTTTAAATTTTACTTAATTGTAGTTCTACTTGGATGCCATAAAGTTGTATAGAGACAGCCCTAGCTTCCCTAAGGCATTGCCCAAGCTGTGGCAAGTTCTGCTGTTCTAGAAAATCTTGGGTAATGCATCTGCTTTCTGAGAACCAGCCTAAGTATGGAGAGGGTCATCCCTTGCAGGCTGCCCACTAGGTGATAAATTCTTTGGCCATGACAAACAAACCCAGCAGTGATCCTCATGGTGGCTTGGGTTGTGACTGGATGACTTATTCAAGAATCAGTTTCAAAAATAGAACAACCTTTTCTCCTACTTTCAGATGCAAGGTCTTGGTATAAATGCCCCTTGGGAGGTAGATATTGGCACAGATGAGTACTGACCAACTGTTCTGACCAAAATGGTTTCTCTACAACTCACCAGTTCTCTCTCATTATTGACATCTTCATTCCCTATCTTATTAGCCTGGTCTTCTAGCATCAGTTAGAGAGTGACCCCCAGTGGTAGGTGTACTATACATAAAGTGGTGTTTCTGACTCAGCTGTATCATTTGCATGTGCTCAATTTCAGTTATTACATCCATTTAGGCTTGAAAAAATTCTAGTTTTATTTTTATTCTCAGCTGTATTTTGAGGTTGTAGAGTGGTGACTGGTTAGCCTATTTTTGGTGGCTATAGATTGATTCTTGCCAACAAAGGTATTTTTAAAATTGGACCCCACATATCATTAGTGGCTGGCCCTTTTCCAGGACTGCTTCCACCCTCTTTCAGGCCCACTTCTCCGTACTGGTCCTATAGCAGGAATCAGAATCCCTCTGGATTCCCATGACCTCTCCTCCTTTGAGATCCACTTTATCCAAATTTATCACCCAATCCAGATCCTGGTGGATACTGTTTACCTGCCCCCACATCATTCTTTTTCCTTTCTTAAGACCCTTGGTACTTGGCTCACAGTCTTTCTTATACATGTTGACCTTCCTTTAAACATACTTCCCAGTTTTTCAGTCTGACTCCCATGACTTATTCCATCCCCTCTTTATCTCAGCAATTCCCAGGGATGATCATATCTTTGATCTCTCACCATCTCCCACAAATGTTCACCTCCAAGGTCGAAAACTCTGAAATTCTCTTAGACTCCGGTCATTCCATGACAGGAATTTTTGGTCCTTTGTCTTCATTACGATTTTAATCGTTCTGCCCCTTATTATTTTCCGAGGCACTCGCTGCTGCTCTGTTGATTTCCTTCCTTTGACTCTTTAATCAGTTCAACTTAGTCCTTCATGCCCCATTCTGTTGCCACTTATACATTTAGGGATTACTAGGGTAGATATCTCTGCCTCCTCGACTTTTAAATGTGTATTACTGACTAGTATCCACCACTTATTTATTATCCAGTCTCAACTGGGTCCTCACTTCAGCAAGATCCTCCCTAATCAATTCTTTATCCCACTCCAGCCCTTTTCTCTCCTTACACCTTCTATACTAACTTCTATACTATCACAGCCAAGAATATGGATGGCATTTTACCATGAGTTTCTTCTTCTCCCCTTTTCTGTTATAGAAAGAAAAACCACTACTTTAAAAAATGTATTTTGTTTTTATTTATTTTTTTTTTTGCGACAATCAGGATTAAATGACTTGCCCAAGATCACACAGGCATTGTCAAGTGTTTGAGGGTAGATTTGAATTCAGATCTTTTTGACTCCAGGACGTGCTGTATCCATTGAGCTACCCTGCCTGCTTACAGTTTGGTAGACAAGTCAATAAAGAGCTTTATTTAGTTATAAGCCAAGGTCCATAAGGAAAGAAACAGTATCTACTATGTGTCAGGAACTATGCTAAGTGCTTTACAAGTGTTAAAGGTGTCATTTGATTCTCTCAATAATACTGCAAGGAAAGTTCTATTGTTATCCCATTTTACACGTGAGGAAAATGTGGCAGACAGATGTTAAGTGACTTTTGATTTGAACTTAGGTTTTCTTGACTCCAGAGCCAGTCTTTTATCCATTGTAGTGCCTAGCCTCCTCCCTTTTACGTAAAGTAAGCAGGCTACTGAATATAAGCTATTTCCCGTCACTACCCTGGGTTTACAACTGGCTAGTCAGTTCCTGGCCTTAGAAACAATTTATGTTTCAGGGGAGGACATATAAACTTAATTTTCTGACTGTTATTAACCTTAGCGTCCAACTCAGGGTAAACTATATTATTTGTCCTTGATTGCCCTTGCACAAGGCTTAAAACCTTATAAAGGAATACTAAAATATGGGGATTGAATATTACACCGAAGACATTTATTCTAAAATGACATTTAACACATCAAGGATTATAAGAAAATGCAGGCCACTCCACTCCCTTTATATGATCCCCTATTCTCCCTTCTTTTAATCCAGTCTAGATAAAGAGATTTCCCTTCTTCCTGCCAATGTCAACCCATTTATATGTACTCTTGATTCCCTTTTTCCCCCAACAGATTTTCCCTTCTCATAATTCTCATTCTCCCTTTCTACCACTTTCTTCCCTTATGTTGCAAACCTGACCAAGTCTCTCAATCTTTAAAAAAAAAAAAAAAAAAAAAAAAAAATACCTTACTAGATCCTACTCAAGCTAATATCTATAGTTCCTTCCTTTTCAAACTCTTTTAAAATATTATCTATACTCACTGCTTCTACTTCTGAACCTCTTTGCAGATTCTGTTTTGACTTTGGCACACTCCTGAAATTTCCCTCTCTTAATAATCTCTTAATTGCTGAGTCTGATAGTCTTCCCTAAATTGCTATTCTTTTTGAAGTCTCTGCAGTATTGGACAATATTTACTCTTATTCTCCTGAGTAAATTCTCTTCTTTCTGGGTTTTTTGAAACTCCATATTTGATTTCCCCTCCCAGCTGTCACTTCTCAGTGTCTTTTGCTACATCATAATCATCCCATTCCCTCAGCTGTGAATATACTCTAGGGCTCTGACTAGACATATCTTCTCTCTGTATATATATATTCTTTGACTTTTGATAGTTTCCATGGGCTTAATTGTCCTTTCTAAGCAAATGACTTCTTGTATTTCCATCCCTAATTTCTCTCCTGAGTACCATGTACCACTTGGGTGTTGGACATTTTAAACTGGTAGAAATCAAACTCCTTACCTTTCTGTCGTCACCCTCACCCTCTTAGGAACTCCCCATTCCTCTTGATCACCACCATCTTTCTAATTATCTAGGTTCAATGTCATAATTGATTGATTATATTTGGAACACTTTCCCACTTCATCTCTACCTTTGTCTCAATTCAGTTGCCTCCTTATGCACAAAACCTTTCCTGATTGCCACCGCTGTTGATGCCTTTCCCCAAGTCACTTTGAATATGTTTTGTATCTACCTTCATGTGTGAATTTTCTCTTTTCTAGGTAAACTAGAATTTCCTTGAGGTTGGAGAATTATTTTACTTTTGTCTTTGTATTGCCACTTCCCAGCACATAGTAGGGACTTTAAAATGCTAGTTTCATTGAACAAATTTTGTCTCTTTTTGGAGCTATAGTTAACATAGGTAAACATAGGAGGGTAGAGCTGCCCCAAAATGGAATAGTTAGAGTTTAGAACTTATTGGTTTCTGTAATTAAAGGTCTTGGGGGGGGGGGAAACTGGACAAACCTTAAAACAGTGGTCCTCAGACTTTTTAAATAGGGGCCAGTTCCCTGTCCCTCAGACTGTGGAAGGGCCGGACTATAGTAAAAACAAAAGCTCACACTCTGTCTCCGCCCCTCAGCCCATTTGCCATAACCGGTGGGCCGCATAAACGTCCTCAGCTGCCGCATCTGGCCCGCAGGCCGTAGTTTGAGAACCCCTGCCTAATAATGTCAGAGAAGATTCTTTTTCAGGTGGGGGTTAGACTAGATTTCCTCATGTTCTTTTCAGTTTTGAGATTCTATGATTTTGAGCTTTGAGCTTGTGCCCCTGAAGTAGAACAAATGACAGCTACATTCAGCTGTCCTGATTATTTTAAAAAAAAAAATACAATGAGACAATTTTTAATGCTTCTGAACTATGAATTGTAACCATATCCCCTTTGGGGGACTAATGCATGAATAAACCCAACAGCTTAAAGCATTTCTGGTTTCTTTTTTGGTTCTTGAGGCCAAGCCTTAATTAAATCAACATTTCTTCTCCCTTAAGTGGGATGGTATTTCACCGCCAATTTTCCTTGCTTGATGATATATTAGTCAGTGGTTCTTGTAAACACTCTAGAGAAATAACACTGGAAGGAAGGAAGAATGTCACTCTAAAATAGATTGACAGAGTCTTTCAGTAGGGTAAAGTGTTGTATCCTTCCAGAAAATAAAGAGAAATCTGATTGGTTGGTGAAGAACCATCATGGTCTGACTCTCAAGGGTAAAATAGGTGCTAGCTTTTATCAAGCAACATTCTGTTCCTTCCCTGTGTTGTCCTATGATTCACAGGTATTCAGCAACAAGTCTTACTGATTTATTGTCCTTTAATTATTAAATTTGTTCAGCCTCTAATCTCATCACAGTAAATTTTATTTTCTCTGATAGCAATGCCTCAAAGACAGTCACTCATAATTCACTTTCTCTTTCTGTCTTTCCTCCTTCCATTTATTACATCTCCAGCAGTGACTGTAGACAATCCTGGAAGATTGCTTAGTTTGAAGGCTACTAATTATATCTACCAGGATCGAGAGCTAATTCTCATTGCTTTCTTAGCTGTACCCCAAATAAATGCTTTTTTTTTTTTTTCTCTGTTCATCAAATTCAAGTGATTGAACTTTCCCTCTAACATTCTTTTTCTCCCTCTCATCCCCTTTTAACATCTCCATAAGGGAAATTGCCAAAAAGTGAACTAAGAAGGAAATAATCAAATACTGTCATATACAACAGCTTTCTTTTTTATTGATTCTAGATTGCAGGGAAGCCATATTACAAGGTAGAACGAGAAATAAGGGGCAACATGAACTATCCTTAATTTTTTAACCTTTGCCCTGTCAACTCATTCCAGTTCTTAAGCCATAGAACCATACCTGAAAAAGAACATAATGAAAACATGTCCTAGTAAAAGATCTGATGCAGTTTAGGATAAAGTAAAGAGTTTTAGGATAAAGATAAAGCAAAGCATACCATCTGCTTTACCTCCTCTCTTTTGCTGTTATTTAAAATCCACATACTCTGTGTCCCACTAAATATAATTTTTAGATTGGTTCTGTTGGTGCAGTGAGCTCAGGTCTGACAATGAAACAGATTGCAAAAATAACTCTAGCATGGGTGTATATATTCAAAAATAAGGATATTTGAGAGAGACAGTCAACAAGCCACACAAATACATGAATCCCTATCATTCCTTTGCTCCATCCATGAATATACCAGATTTCCTTGCCAGCATATATCAGCACTGCAGTACACCATCTTCTGCAGCGTTGAGAGACCTTATTTGAGGACTTTCCTTGCCAAATTTCAGATTTTATTGTAATTCAAATGTACTCAAGAGACATTTAATTAGTGAAACACTTAGATCCAAAATATTACTGATTCCAACCTTAGAAATCAGCTCAAAAACTGGAGGCTGCAAAAATGTTCATCAGTCTGTGAAATATGTCAAACTCACATTTATGTATGTTGTCCTATCTCTTTTTTCACTACTGAATTCATGTATACAATTTATCAAGAGATGCTCAAAAATTTCTAAGAAACCTTCAGAGAATGGAAAAAGAAAAGAGATGGAGAATGTAATTTAATTTAAGCCTGATTTTCTTTATTCTCAATCATATATTGACTTTCGTCATGATCCTCATTCAGATCAAATTAAGTTTTGATCTATAATTCCACATCTGGACTCAGCATTGAGTCATGTATAGTCATTTCCTTAGAACACTTTAACTACTGTAGTGAGGCACACTGTTAAAGAGGAATGAATGACTAAATGTGGGAAATTGGCACTTAAATTGTGATTTAGGGGAACTAGGCAAAGAAATTCTTTTTTTTTTTTTTTTTTTTAGGTGCAGCTAGATAGCACAGTGGATAGAGGACCAGCTCTGAAGTCAGTAGGACTTCAGTTCAAATCTGGCCTCCAACACTTAACACTTCCTAGCTATATGACCCTGAGCAAGTCACTTAACCCCATTTGCCTCAGCAAAAGAAAAAAAAAATTTTTTTAAGAGTAGAAAAGAATGTGAGTATATTTAATAAGAAATATTTATTGCTTGTTGCAGTGGTGATAAGGTCATTTTTCTAAATAGAGCTTACTTTGTTGTAAGGATTCAATACTAGTTTAGTAAGAGTGAGAAAACACAAAAATAGCAACCTTTTTGTAAACTTATAAAATTTGGCCTAAAAATCTGGCTACTCTTAGCTAGGAGGTAGGAGTGCAGGATTGTAGAAATCTCTCCTAGCAACTAAAGAAATAGCTCCAAATAGGTAGATAAAGAAAGAAGAAAAAAAGACAGTTAAATCTAATTGGATAATTCATTTTCTGCTTTAACTTGTATTAAGATAGTAAGGTGAGCTAATTCCCAATTAAAGACAGCTGAGCTTTTTCCTTTCCATTAGGAAAGATGAAGCCTGTCATACATTAAACCTCCTTCATAACTTACCAAGCAGCTATGGTAATGAGTCAGTTTATATTTTAATCTTAGAGGTAATAGGGGAATTTGTTGTTTAGCCATTTTCAGTCATGCCTGACATTTTGCGACTCCCATTTAAGGTTTTCTAGCAAGAATACTAAAGTGGTTTGCTATTTCTTTTCTAGTTCAGATCTGAATGAGTCTTCCTGACTCCAGGCCTGATGCTCTATCTACGGTGCCCATCTACTTGCCCAGGAGGGGAATTCCTAGAGTTTGTGGAGTAGGAGAATGAAATGGTCAAATCTGTACTTTAAGGAAGTCACTTTTTTCTTTCTCATTTTTTTTCCCTTTTTGATCTGATTTTTCTTGTGCAGCACAATAATTGTGGAAATATGTATAGAATTTTTTTTTTTTTAATTGCAGTTATTTAACACATATTGGATTACTTGCCATCTAGGGGAAGAGGTGGGGGAAGAGAGAGAATAATTTGGAACACGAGGTTTTGCAAGGCTGAATGTTAAATTATCCATGCATATGTTCTGAAAATAAAAAGCTTTAATAAAAAAATTTTTTTAAAGAGAAAATCACTTTGACAGCTGTGCAAACTGATTGAAGTGGGGAGAGATCTAAAGCAAGGAGGCTCTCATTGTTCAGTCAGAAGAGAGGTTGAGGCTCTTAAATTAAGTGGTGGTTGTGTGAATTGGATAGATGAGGAATGCTTGAGATAAGCTAATGAAGATAGAAATGACAAGGTTTAAACTACGTGGATTTGTCAGATGTCAATGAGGTTGTGGGTCCCAGGAAGGATAGAGGAAATTAAAAACAGGATGGATTTGTGGGGAAGTATATGTTTGGCACATAGTACATCTAGATTGAAACGTGCAATAAGCATTTGGAGATGGGATACTGAAATACAGGCAAGAGACCCAAGCTAATTCTATTGACCTGGAAATTATTAGCAGAGATGACAAATATGTTCGTGTATGCTTATAAGGTCTCCTAGAAATAAGGAGAATGGGGGATCTGGGACTGCATAAAGCTTTGGGCCCCCACATGTGCAGAATATGGGTGATTATCCAGAGGGGAACACTTGATTTTGTGTTTGTTTGTTTGTTTTTTAATTTTCTGAGGCTGGGGTTAAGTGACTTGCCCAAGGTCACACAGCTAGGAAGTGTTAAGTGTCTGAGACCAGATTTGAACTCAGGTCCTCCTGAATTCAGGGCCGGTGCTCTATCCACTGCGCCACCTAGCTGCCCCCAAGGGGAAGACTTGAAAAGAAGCAGTCAGATAGAAACCAGGAGAAAAACCAAGGGAGAACAAGGCCAAATTATCACAAATCAATCTATGTTGGGAATTTTGTTCCTGTAAGGCTATACTAAATAGTTTCTAAGGTTCCTTCCAAGTGTGAGACTCTGTGATTGTCATCTGGAGAGTAGTTTTTTTTTTGTTTTTGTTTTTTGTTTTTAATTAAAAAAAAAAAAAACAACATTCGGTTATACAGCACAATTTTTCAACTCTGACTGGAATTTGTTTATTTTGTGATCAATCCCGTCCCCCCTTTTCCTTCAGTCCAAAACAAGTTTTCAGTAGGGGAATGTTGAATTTTATCCCTCCATGACCTATTCTGGTACTGTTATATTTCTTCTAGCAATTGTAATCTTATAATCCCTCAATCTCCATTCTCAAGATTGGAGGATTTCTCTGTTTTGTATCAAATCTAGATCCTTTGCTTTAGATTTTCTCAATTCTCTTTCTGGGCTTATCAACCATTTTTTTTTTTTTCTTTTTTGCTTTATTTATTTTTAATACACATTGTTTTATGAATTATGTTGGGAGAGAAATCAGAGCAAAAGGGAAAATCATGAGAGAAAAACAGAAAAAAATTAATATAGCATGTGTTGATTTACATTTAGTCTTAGTTCTTTTTCTGGATGCAGCTGGCATTTTCTGTTTATTGGGATTGCTTTGGATCACTAAACTACTGAGAAGAACCAAGTTGATTATTGCATAATCTTGCTGTTATTGTGTACAATGTATTCCTGGTTCTGCTTGTGTCGCTTAGCATAAGTTCATATAAATCTTTCCAGGCCTTTCTAAAATCAGCTTGTGCATCATTTTTAATAGAACAATATTCTGTTACCTTCATATCCTACAACTTCTTTAGCCATTCCCTGATCGACGGGCATCCACTCCTTTTCCAATTCTTTATCAACCAATTCTAAAAGGCAACTTTCCTCTGAAGTATAATGAGTGGAGACTATCCTGCTTACTCTAAAAGTGCACTGTTCCTACTGGTGCCTCCTCCTTTCTCCCCTCACCTACCCCCAAACACACTGCTTTTGAAGCAGACTTTGAATTCAAATCTCAGTACTTTTCTTCTTAATTGTCTTTCAGGTTCAAGTGTGAATGGCATAGAGGAGCCCAGCCTTGCCAAGAGACTGAAAGGTACCCCAGAAAGAATTGAGCTGGAGAATTATAGGCTGTCCATGAAACAGGCAGAAGAACTTGAAGAGGTTCCTGAGGAAACTCTAGCAGAACACAATCTGAGCAGCGTGTTGGACAAAGGGACCGAGGAGGACGTGGCAAGCAGGTTATTATGTAACATATATGCCTTCAATCCCTTTCTGTTCTTGTTCGTCCCATTTCAAGCAACACCATCCAGTGGATTTCCAAATGAATTTGGCCCATCTTCTAAAGGAAAAATAAAGAGAAAATACACACATAACAACAACAATTTTCCACTTTACAAAGGCTCTCACACATACACACACACACACACACACACACACACACACACATGATTTCATTTCATCCTCGAAACAAGTGATAGAATAAATATTATTCCTACCTTAAAGGAATTACATCCATACTCATATAATAAGGAAGCAGAAAAGTTGATCTTCAAGCCAGGTTTTCTCACTTCAAAACCCCTGCCTTGCCATTTTACTGCCTGTCTTTGTACTAACCTAAGTATCTGAACAACTGATTTACCACCATTTAATTCAAGAATTCAGCAAGTATTTAATAGGTTGTGTGTCTAGCACTGTCTCAATGTCTACACAAATGGGAGTATGAGAATCTAATAGAATATCACTGTGTTGTAAAAATATGTAGATAAATAAGAAGTATCAGAAGATTAATGCACCAATGTGTAGTGATTTTAAAAGAGAAAATAATATACAGAGTATATTGAAAGGATGAGGGAAAAAAAACTGAATTTAGTATAATTATACTGATCAAACATTGCCCTAAGAAGGAGGGAAAAACATGTACCTACTTTTTTGAGGAGGAGGAAGGGCAGAGAAGGAGAGATGCACAACATGAGTGTATAATGGAACGTACTTATGCTGTTGGACTGAACGGATGTGATGGTCACTTTTATTGAAGTACTTTTTTTCCCCCTTCTTTGTTTTGTCTGTGGAAAGGATTGATGGTAGGAATACATTTTAGGTAAAATTGATGTTAGGGCAGCTAAGTGGTAATGCCTGGAATCAGAAAGACTCATCTTCTGGAAACATTTACTAGATGTGTGACTGGGCAAGGCACTTAAAACTCTTTTTGCCTTTGTTTCCTCATTTATAAAATGAGTTAGAGAAGAAAATGGCAATCAATTCAGTCTCTTTGCCAAGAAAACACTAAATGGGATCTTGAATAATTAGACATCCCTGAAAAACAAGTGAACAACAAAAGGTGATGTTAAAAACAAAAGAGATATAAAACACTTGTTTAAAGGATAGCAGAGTGAGGTAAACTTGGAACATGTATCATGTTGGGATGGGAAGGATTGAGGGATTGGTTTTTGTTTTTTGGGTTTTTTTTTTTTTTTAAGAAAAAGTTCAAGCAGTAGCCATTTCTGAAATGGACTTCCCCGATTCTAGCCCAGAGGCAAGGAATTAATAGATCCTATTTTATAATCCCTGTGATTGTGTAGCATTTCTATTGAGGGTTTTTTTGTTTGTTTGTTTGTTTTTTTAAACCAAATCCAGAGGAAACTTCTTATGCTAGTGCAAATCAGCAACTGTTCCACGATTCAAGAGTATTAGAGAACTGATTCAGGAATAGGAAGGGTAAGAAAATCATTTTCTGAAGATATGTTAAAAGTAAAATTTAAATCCAGATTGCCCAAATCACAGTAGTTCACCACTACACTGTTCTTTTTTTACTTTTATAGTATTTTTCTGATCACAGATCCTAGTGACCTGTCTTAAAATGTGATTCTACCTCTGTGTGAGTGCTAAGTAATTTCTCCTAGACTCCTTGGGGTATTTCCTTAGTTCTACATAATCACCCTCCCATCTTAAAATATGGAGCAGCTGATTTTCCCTGTTGTGCTTTTTGTGGATTCACTGGCTTACTGTGTTTGCCAGGACCTAGGCTTCCAGGAAGAACTGACAAACCACAGCTTCCTTTCTTCTTCCACACCCTTCCTCTTGGCTCTTCAAAGGTCAGGCACCCAAAGTCCAACCCAGATAAGGGCCCGGGAATGTAAAGTGAGCCCTAAGATAAAGAATTTACATTGTGACTATTATGTGACACAGAAGGTCTATGGAGGGGGGACTTTTCCATGATCCTGGATTCTCCATGGAAATAACAATGCAGCATTAGTATTATTAATGTTACGGGGGGAAAGGGGGAAGGAACAAACAAACAAACAACAACAACAACAAAAAAAAAGCTGGCAATACCTGAAAGCTTTCTTTTTGTTCCCCAGTGGGAAAAGATTCAGTCTTAATAAAACATTCTGAATATAACAGGGTTTCTCAGAAACAAATTTTAAACTGAACTTTTATTTTTATGTGAAAAAAGATAGGGACATAATAGAAAAAGTTTAATGTTTTAAATGTTAGTTAGATAATTTGATTCTTCATTTGATTTCTAGACTTGTATTAAAAAACTGTGGAAACATTAAGTATCCTTATTCTTACTCCCCCCCCCCCCTGAGGCTGGGGTTAAGTGACTTGCCCAGGGTCACACAGCTAGGAAGTGTTAAGTGTCTGAGATTAGATTTGAACTCAGATCCTCCTGAATTCAAGGCTGGTGCTCTATCCACTGCGCCACCTAGCTGCCTCCAGTCTTACATTCTTAACATTTTCATTGTGGTCTTTCTAATAGATCCATTTCCCTCTTTTGCAGTTAACAGTGATCTGTGAGAGAGAACTCCTATAGACGCTCCAACCCCCCAAATATCTTTCCTCCCTCTCCCCCTATTTCTGCCTCAGATCGGTAGAAAGAAACCAAGAAAATCTCTATTCTGTTATTCCTCATCCATGAACAGGAATGCTTTTTTCCTTTCTTTTTAAGAGGAACAAGGAGTTGATTTATAAAAGGCATTGAATTCTTTTGAAAAGCATCAAAAAATAAAAAGCATTGTTAGTGATTATTAATCTTATTATATACTGTAGTGTAGCAGAGTATGCTTAGAGTATGAGACATGGCTTCTAATCCAGTCTCAGATTATTATTTTTTTTAATTTTGATTTTATGTTACTTTCATTTCCAAATAAATTCTTTCCCGTGCTCTACATACCACTCATCCCTAAATAAACATTAAAATTCTAGGACTATGGAAGGAGAGAAGTGATTTTTAAAAAATAACCAACATAACTACCATTGACTACCGTATATGCAATATAACATGCCCATAGATCCCCAACCTCTGCAGAAAAGAGGAGATGGATAAATTTTCTCAACTCTTCTCTGGGTCTAAGCTTGAGCATTTTAATTATTATATATTACCATTATTTTCAGTTTCAGGGTATATTGCTTTGATGAGTTTATTGAGCCTTTGTAAAGCAGCTACCATAGTTCATTTAAGGCTTGTTTCTAAAGTGTTCATTTTCCTCCTTTCTTTTGTTGTATGACCTTGGGCAGATCACTTAACTTTTCATTCAAAATGGGAATATTTGTGTATCTGCTAGGGCTTTTTTGAGGAAAGAACTTTGCAAACTTTTTACAAATATTTTTTATCATTATTATTATTATTATTAAATGTTTACTAGTATTATTATTGAGGTAAATTCTAAAAATAAACAGTAAAAATACAGAAGTTAAAGCACACTCTTTACATACCTAAAACTGCAGTATTGTACTAAGCTGTACACCTTCAGAACATTATCGAGCAGCATCCCTAACTTTGATAAGACATTTCTCCCACCCTAAGTACATATTTCTTATTTGAGGTCCCTTATGTGGTCATTTTAAAGCCTTCCTGAAGAATTATATTTCAGAGTTAATAGACCATGGATGCAGATCTAAGAGGGAAAAAATTCCCTACCATTTCTTTGGGGGGTGTGGGTATGTGTGTGTGGAAGGAATTTGTTTTTCTCAGGGCAGGAACATTCCACAAGTTTGAAGGTAGCTTGGATTTCATTCAAATTCTACCTTTAACTCTGCTACTCGTGTAAAAAAAAAAAAAACGGTTAATCAAGCATTTATTAAGTGTCTCCTGTCTATAGTAACTGGGGATACAAAAGCAGACATTAAACTCTTGCTACCCACATGTAGTTTACATTCAGAGGAGTCAGCTTGCATGTTTTTCTAGACAGTGGCAAAGCATGCTTCCATCCTGAATGTATCATGTAGAACTATCTCTGCTCTATGTGCTGCTTATTGTTATTTTTCCAAGCTTTGAACAGCAATACGGTTCCTTAGACAGAAGTTGTCTACAGGGCTATAACACCAGATGTTGGAATTTTAGTTTCCATTTATTTCCCATAGGTCATGAGCTCTGTATTTTTCCAGTAAGATTAACTAAATTTGTTTTTATTATTGTGCCTTTTCTGGCTCTGTTGCCTGCTTTTCTTTGTGTATTTTCCTCTCTTTCTCCTTTCTTTTGTCAGTTGGTCTCACTATGAAGGACTCAATGTAACACTGACAATCTTTCTTCCCTTTCTTCACCGTACAATATATGTATGATCATCGCTGGTCATTCTTACTTTGGAAATACTTTGAAAACACAAGGTAGTTAGAGGAGAGAAACCATTAGCAGGTGGGGATATAGAGAGGGGGTCAAGAAAGACTTCATACAGAAAATTGTGTCTGAATAAAAGAAGAATGGGAATTCCAAGAGTTGCATGTAGAGGTGTTCATTCCAGGTTTGCAGGATAGCCAGTGGCAAAGACATGGAGATAAGCAGTGGAGTATGGTGAATGAGGAAAGAAGGCCATTTCAGCTGTATCTCAGGTACAGAGATGATGTCTAATGAGCCTGGAAGTATGGTTTAGGGATAACTTGTATAGGGGTTTAAATAATAAGCATATGAGTTTCTATTTTATTCTGTAGGCAAATTGAAAACTACTCAGATTGGTTTAGAAAGTTATTGACATGGTCAAATCTATACTTAGGAGAATTATTTTGATAGATGTATGTAGGATGGACTACAATAGTGAGACCAATTAGTAAGATATTTCAGTAATCTAGACAAAAGATGACGAGAGCCTTAATTAGGCAAACATTTCTTAAGTACTTACTATGACTAAGACATTGTGCTCAGTACCTTAAAATATTTCATTTGATCCTCACAACGACCTTAGAAGATAGTTGACATCTTTATCCCCATTTTACAGTTAATGAAACTGAGGCAGGCAGAAATTAACTGATTTTCCCCCACAGTTTCAGCACTAATAAATAACTGAAGTTGAATTTGAATTTAGGTCTTCCTGAATGCAGGTCCAACATTCTAGCCACACATCTGATAGAAGAAAAGGAGTTAGAAGAAATAATTGTGATTATATATGTGGGAGTGAGAGAGCAAGAGCAAGAAAATACCAAGATTAGGAACCTGAGATACACTAGATTGACTAAAACTAAAATCCCACAAACTAGATAGCATATCATGAGAAGATCTATATTTTTGAGTTTGCATCCAACAACAGTTCATGGAAAATAAAATTTGTTTGTCCCAACTTGTTCCCTTTTTGTACCCCATATAAACTTCATCCCAATAAATCCTAATTGTGTTTTTATGTGCTTTACTGTTAGTCCCTTTACTGTTTCCTATTCCCTATAAGATATTAATACAGATTAAACTTTGTTTTTTAAACATTTAAAAAAAGATTTTTAAACATTAAAAAAAAGATTTAAAAAAAGATTTAAACTTTTGGTTTTGTATTTTGTAAGATATTAATACAGATTAAAACTTTGTGAAGAGAAGGAGTGTAAAGTAATAGACACATCATGGAAAAGGTTTGAGGTATGTGTACATGGCAACTGTACATTTTCATACTCTTGCATATCAGATGAGTAAAGGGACTAATAGTAAACCAGTTTCATTAACCTTCTTCTGAAAAGAGGAATGTACCTGATTCTGCTCTTTCCCTTCAAAATCCACATTTTCCCCTCTTTAACACATTTTGACACATTTTCCTCACCCACCCCAGATATTTGCTCTTCCCATGGAGAGCTATTTGCTATTTCTTCACTTTGGCTTTTTTTCTCTCTTGGCTTCTCTATAGCAGTTCAGAGTCTGAGATGGAGGAAGAAGATGAAGAGGAAGAAGAAGAAGAATCCCATCTTCCCCCTTCAGACCTGGGAGGTGTGCCTTGGAAGGAAGCCGTTCGTATCCATGCTCTTCTCAAAGGGAAGAGTGAGGAGGAGCTGGAAGCCTCAAAACATCATGAACCTGCGAATGAAGATGAGGAGGAAGAAGAGGAGGAGGAGGAAGAAGAGGAAGAGGAAGAAGAAGAATCTAGTGAAGGTTAGAAAAATTATGTGTAATCATAACCCCCAAACAATCCCTAACAAGAATAATTTTGTACAATTATGTTTGTGAAGTTCAAAATCTTATTACTAGAACAAAGACACAAAAAGTGATCCTTCCTGGCTCAAAATTTTTGTTTTTCTGTTACTTCAAATTTTTAAAAGAAAACTTAGTGACTTGTGGACAAGTGACTTGTCCAGAGTTACACAGCTAGGATGTGTTACGTGTGAGACCAGATTTGAACTCAGGTCTTCTTGACTTCAGGGCTGGTGCTCTATCCACTGTACTACCTAGCTACCCCCAAAAAGATCTTTCTTATAAAGATTCACATTGATTATCTGTGCTACTCTTGAGCAAACATTAGTAAAGGGGACTTGACAAATTTCACAAGAGCCAAAGTGCAATTGTGAAATTGGTGGGAGGCAAATTGGAGCCTCCCAAATCTAAGTTAGGAACCTTATTCCAAAATAATTTTTTCTTTTTCTTCTTTTAACTTTCAGTTAAAGAAATCTACTTTAAAAACAGCAGCTAATCCAGTCTTTTTTGTGGGTAACCTGGTTCATTGCTCTAAAACTTGTGATCTAAAAGCATAAAATCAAATCTTTTCAGTTCAAATTCAATCATCATTGATTAGAATGGACACGAAACTAATATTTAAAAGGGATATTCCTTTTTCTACTTTACTGTCAAAGTGTTTATGCATTTTCCAATTATGTGGGGTTTATTTCTGCATCCTTTTTTAAAACCTTTTCTCCTTTGGAATTTCTGGGTGTTTGTTCAATTGCTAGTCTTTCTACTTTTTACATTATAGCTGCTGTGGTATCTGATTTGGTTGACATATGTAGAGAATTTCCTCCCTTCTCTATCTCTGGCCAGGAATATATTGTTCTTATACTGGAAGCGTTGATCCAGAAACATAAATCCTGCTCTCTAATATGTAAGTAGAAGGTCACTTTCCAAATCTGCTTTTTTTTTCTGGACCCATTGCTTCCAATTAACAGGAATGATAATAGTTCTACATGTGCTTTAAAGTCTTCAGTTTATTACTCAGGACTTGGTCATTTCCAGCAATGTGTTCCGAATTCCTTCTTGCAGTATAATTTGTGACCACAAAAATCTGAAGGTAGTTTTCTGATTCAATAAGCTTTGAGAAGATCTCCCAAAGGCGGGAAACCTTTCTATGGTGATTATCATATGAAAAGTTATCCATGTCAGTTCCCATCTACACTATTTTTCTCTTCTTCCTCTGATTCTTATTTAAAGCCTCTTCCCTAAAGTCACCTTAGGATCCATACTATATTTTTTTGGCAAACAAACAGCAGCTTTTTCTCAGAGGATCTCCCCTGTTCCTAATTGTCACTTAGACCCAAGTGTGCACTGGTCTATCTTCCCTTCCTCAGCATCCATCTTTTTTTACCTGCCAGAGTCTTGATACTTGACAGGACTTCAGATCCTTTTTCTTTTATGTTTTCACTTTGAACTTTTTCTTCCCTTCCCCTTTTTAAAAAAATAATTCATTCTCCCTTATAATTGACAGAACTGAAAAGTATTCCTCAAGACTCTTTTTCCTTTTAAGACAAAAACCAGTCTGTACCTTAAGCAGAGATAATAATCAATTCACTATTGTGGAAATATACATGTAAAATGTTCTTTGTGGATCAATGCAAAATGCTCTGTGATTTTTTACTCCTTTGAAAATCTGAGGAAAATCTATGTGACCAACTACTCTGTGAGAGCTTAGATTTTGGAGCTGTCATTTCCTCTATTAGTATGCTATTTTTTCATTTCATTAACATTTTGAATATTAGCTATATTCTTTCCCTTGTTTTGTTCACCTCATTCCTTATCTTCCACTGGCCTCTCCATTTTATCCCTGTTGTTCTCTTACTAGTTCTTTTTCCTTTTCCCTCTCTCTTTCTCCTTCCTCTTCCTCATTTTCTCTTCAGATCCTCCCACATTTCCCATTCCCAAAAGCTGTTGCTTGACTTTTCCATATCTTTCCAAAATGCTTTTCCTTCTCCCACCCAACTTTTCTCTCAGCAAAGCCAGAGGGAAAATCCATGCCCTTTTAAGAGGAGAATCAGTAGGAGCTGGAGGCCCCAGAGCCAAGTCTTATCTTGAAACAATTTTTTATCTTGATTTAGGATTTCTGGTCTTAACTTGACTATACTGTTACTTAACTTCTCTCTCTCCTGATTTTCCAGAGTACAAAAAGATCATAATCCTTGCCTCCCACTATCACTTCTACCTCACAGAAGTGAAATGTGGTAAACAGAAATGAGATATAGCTCTTGGAATTCCACGAAGAATGAGGCTATGTAAACTTAGATTAATGATATCCTTCTAGAGGTGTGTGGATTGGAGGAAGCAAGAGTTTTAGCTTCTTCTGCACTGAAGCCTCCTGGTTTTCAATTATAGCACCAGACCAAATTTTAACAGCCCCTTAATAGTTGGCCCCAGATGAACATGCTACATATCACAATTATCTGCTTCTTCCTGGAATCAGGAGTGTTATGCTACTGTTTTAAATTGAAGTCTGTTTCTTCTGACTCAATAGGGACTAAGCATGGAACAGAGGCAAAGTATATGTTCTAGATGCATAAAGTGTGTTCAAAAAGGCTAATTCAGTTAAGCTTTTAGAGCTTAAAACACACTAAGACTTTTGGGACATCCAATTTATCTTCCAGAGAAGCTAAACATCTTTGGATAGAAATTTGCTATGATACAGGATGCTAATGATGTAGAAAATGAGCAAGAGCAAGTGGAAGCAAAGAGAACTAAGCTTTCTGAATTTGGGGAAGAAAAATAGGAGCTTCTAGATCAGTGACCTGATCAACTTCCCTTTTTAGTTCCTGGACTTTTCTGTGTCTGTATACAGGCATTGCTGTTCCAAATTAGTAGCTGTCTACTCCTTCAGGATATAGACACAGCAGTAATCTGCATCTTTTTCATCTCTGTAAAGATTAACTGATAGCATGAGTAAAATCCAAGGAGTTAGGAAAAAGGGGACTAAATCTGCATCTTTTTCTTCTCTATAAAGATTAATATCATGAGTAAGATCTAAGGAATTAGGAAAAGGGGAGTAATCTGCATCTTTTTGTTCTTCTGCACAAAGATTAACTGATACTATAAGTAAGATCCAAGGAGTTAGGAAAAGGGGCTAATCTGCATCTTTTTGTTCTTTATAATGATTAATTGATAGCACAAGTAAGATCTAAGGAGTTAGGACGAGAGGAGCCCTTGGGAATGTCAGGTGAATTGGATTCTCCTTCCTCCAGGGAAGCAGATGATATAATCATTGGCTCTGCTCCTGGTCGGTCAGAATCAGAGTAATCATAGCCGTAGCATGTTCAGAAGAACTACTAGGTCAATATGATATTGCTGTTGCCTTCATTATCCGACGATGACCTCGTAGACTTCTGTGCAGCTTAGGGTGCTTTTTTTGTGCTTGTCTTCCCATTAAAAACTGGCTCTCCCAGATCTGGAATCATCGTCAGGACAAGAATACAAGAGGTGGCGTTGGGGGGCAAAGTGGAGGGGGGGAGACGACTTTCTTTGCAGTCAGATACTTAGCATCAGACTTAGCCAAAGCTGAAGTACCTGGAAACAGAACTTCTTGGCTGCACGATGAAATTTCTCTTTCAGACAGTGGCCTTAAATGTAACCATTGACTGGAAGTCTTATTGCCTTTGAGTTGAGGATAACGTCTTTCTCTCCTCTTCTCTCCTGATCCTCCCTCCATTTATCCTTATCCCTGTCTTTATGCTTGATGTTTCGCTCCCCCTGCTGTAGAGGGAGAGTATTGTCCCTGGAACAGAGAGCTCCAGCAAAGCCAATGGCTCCAACATAATTCAAATGAAGAGGATACGGGTACACTTAAAGGTACCCGCTTTGCCCCTGCCCACCCCCACCCCTCCATCCTTCCCTCATAGCTGCCCAAAAATTGCCCTGAAGAGCAGGTCCCACATGAAAAGATATTTTTAGTAGAATTGTATGGACTGGCCCTGGCCCCTGCCTGAGCTCCCTGCTACCTGTCCCTGGCCCCAGGACTCCATGGCAGCCTCAGGATAATGTCATTTTGTGTGGAAAAGCAGGAATGACCCTATGGCAACTTAATTGTTCGAATTCTATACCTTGACCCAAAGTTTCCCATCAAATTCAGCCTAGACATCCTTCCTAAGTCCCCCTTGGAACAGCAAGCCTAATGACAAATGTACAAATTTGGGTCACTTAAGCATCTCTTGAAGGCGATACAAAGTATCTTCTGCCATAAGATATACTTGAGCACTTCACACTAAAGTGTTTCCACTTTCTTATTAAAAAAAAAATATCCAAAACATGTTGAACTTTTATTTTTATTTATATATAGATATAGATATATTTCAGGGATATAATTGGCAGCAGAAAGTGAAGTGTTAACAGTGAATAACGTAATTTTCTTCCTTTTTCTGCTTAAAAAAAGGATGGAATTCAGCATTTTCTGTCTACTGGCCTGCCTCTTCCACTTCCTAGCATATCATAGGCAATCAGACGATGTCTCAACTTATATTGCTGAGCACTTGAAAATTAGAATGAAGCCACAAGGACTAAAACTACAACCAGGTCAGCCAGTTGGACGACAAAGAGAAGCAATGAGGCATGATTGCCAGGGTCAATGGGGGCAGTCTTCTATCTAGTGCAAAAAAAAGGGCTTCCAGTCAGGTGGTACCTGCTCTCATTGAACCTTCCCCAATGCCCCTCTTTAATTACTTACTGTCCCTGGTATTTTAACTCGGCTATATGGCATGATGTATATACACTAATGCTGGAAGCCCATGCAGTGGTGAGCTGCATGGACATGCTTTTGCTATTGCCTGCAAGCTCTTGTGTTGCCTTGAACCAGGACCTTTGCTAAAAAAAGTCACCAAAATTGGTTTCAAGGTAGGAATTTGGCTCCAGAAAAAGTTGATGAGAATTTGTCTCAATCGCCTCATTTCCTTCCACTTAAGAGTAATCAAAGCTTCAGCTATTGATGAAGCATCTCTCTACTCTTCCCAAGCCTCCCTTTCCCCTGCTCTGATGCCCCTGTCCTTGCCAAATTGTGCAGCATGCAGCATAGGACAGGGATGGGATAGAGAGCTTCTCACTCCCACATCCCCCCCGACTGCAGCAAAAAGAGCACATGCTGCCAGAGTATGTGTTGGCAGGTTTGTTACAAAGCAGCATCCCTCCATCCCTCCCATCTAAAACACAAGATGGCTTGGTAATGGTGTAAATCCCTTGCTTCGGGAAGAACCAGGATATCTTATGGGGAGGGACAGGGCTGCTACTTATACAGATATCCTGATATTCTGTCCTTGCAAAAAAGCATATGGAGGCTTTCTTTTGAAAGTGCTTTCTTCAGAGTCTTGGATTTGATTATAAGTAGATGAAATTGGTATAGCAAACTGCCATCTCAAAGAAAGAAAACATCAGAAGGAAATGGATATACTTCCATAGTGGTATTGCTTAGATTGACCAACACTAAATTGCTTGAAATTACTAAATTGCTCAATCCAATTCAGTGAGCAGTGGGAGAGTTTCTGTGCTTGTCTGCATATTTCAAATCTCACTTCTGTATGCTATCTTAACAAATATTGTGATTTCTCTTTTCTTTCTCTGTTTCCCATCTTGTGATACTTTGTCCTTGTTTCTCCTTCCCTGAGTTTTGCTTTGCCCTTCCTTATTTTTCTCCCAATCTTTTCTATCTCCCATATCCCTTCCACCCTGTCTTTGCTATGCCAGCTGGGAATCTGAAGCTACAGCAGATTGTAAATCTAGTCGATCCCTTGGAGATCCAGGCAGATGTACACTGGACACACATACGTGAAAAAGAGGAGGAGGATAAAATGGTGTCTACCTCCAAGTCCTCCAGTTCCAGAGGTAACTGCACCACGGTTTTGGGTACTGTCTGAATACATAACAACTTTTTTCTGTAGAACACTTCCTCCTTAGGGGAAGATCCATCAGATCACTTGGAAGTATTTTGGGTGCTGTCTAAACAACTTCTTTGTGTAGAAGATTTCCTCTTTAGGGGAAGATCCATCAAAATGCTTAGAAGTGGGGCCAAAAAAACATTTTATTTTCCTAATGTTAGATAAGGTATTTGCCCTTGGATTCTTTTCCAGGATATGTAAAGTTTTCCAAGCATTTAAGGTCTTTTGATCCTGGACTTTTTAATGCAAAACAACAGTTAAGCTTTACTCTTAAAAAATCAGGTTTATTTTTTTTCCTTTGTGGTCATTATAAGTTGGGTTAATCAACCTTTGTAAATTTTGTGAATTCTGCTGGCATTGTATTGAAGAAATGTATGTGTATCTATAAATAAATTTGTGGCCTTATGCTCCAACATACACATACACATATACATAGATCCATTTAGATATATATGTATGTATGTGAGATTTGGGATAGCTAGGTGAAGCAATGGATGATATACAGGACCTGAAGTTGGGGAGAACCGAGTTCAAAGCTGTCATCAGAAACTTAATTATTAGCTGTATTACTTATTCTGAGTAAGTAACTTTGTTTGCCTCAATTATCTCATCTATAAAATGAACTGGAGAAGGAAATAACAAATCACTCCAGACATAGGTCTGACATAAGTCAGATTTGAACTCAGGTCTTCCTGATTTGCGGTGCTCTGGTACCCACTGCACCACTTCACTGCCCCTCCAAATAATTCTTAAGAAAAATGTAAAAGGGGATGGTCAAAAAAGGAATCTCATTTTCAGTCCTTTCATCCCTTAAATACCCTATTACAATTGCATCATTACAGCATACCGAGTATGTGTGAACTAGAGAAGTATTACATCACCATACTAAGTACCAAGTCTATTTAAACTAGAGAACCATCATTCATCAATCACACTGAGTTAACACTTTGTTGTAAATATCCTTGTGTCAAGTATACTTCTCCAGAATTTCGGCCCTTTACCCCTTTCATTTACCATGCTGTAGTTATTGTACATATCATTTTCTTGCCTTTACTTGCCTTACTCTGAATCAGTTCATGTAGATCTCTGTAGTTATCATATTCATCATTTCTAAAGCACAATAGTAATTCATGTACCCTTGTTTGTCAGGTCAGCAAATAGTTATTAAATGCTAGTTTTTGAGCCATTCTCAGTCACTGGGTATCCTACTTCCAGTTCTTTGCTACCACAAAAAGTATTGTTTGACATTATATATATATACATATATATATATATATATAAAATGTTCTTTGTTTTAATCAATAAATTCCTTGGGATATAAATCTAATAGTGGACTCTGGGTCAAAGGAATGGACATTTTTAGTCACATTAATTTGTATAATTCCACATTTCTTTCCAAAATAGGTGTGCAGATTCATATCTCCACCAGCAAATCATTATTTTCTCACAAACTTTCCAATACTAACTATTCCCCTCTTTTTTTCTCATCTTTGTGAATTTTCTAGGTATGAAGTAATATATTTCTCTTGATATTGGCAATTTGGTGCTATTTTCCTATGGTTATTAAAATTTTGCAGTCCTCCTTTTGAGAAGTTTCTTCATATCCTTTAATCACTTGTTTATTGGGATTACTTTTTTTTTTTAATTTTATATATGTACAGGTATGTACCTACATGTGGGTATATACATACACATACATGTATGTATGCTTTCTGTATATCTTGTATACCAAACCCTTATCTGAGAAATTTGACCAAGATTTTTTTCCTATTCATCTGCTTTCCTTTTTATCTTAGACTGATTAATTTTGTTTGTGGAGAAGTTTTTTCCTTTCATGTAATCAGAATTATTTGTCATCTTTCATATTTGTTTTTAATCCTTGTTTGGGTTAAAAATATGTCTCCTACCTTTAGCTGTTTCTTTTCCATCTTCCTAGTAAATTTATCAAATAGAGAGTTCTTTCCTTAGTAGTTTATAGTTCCTGCTTTGTTGACTATTGGATTATCAGTTTCCATTGTTTTTGATTTTCCCTTTTCTATTCTGTTCCATTAACCTACTTCCTTTTTTTTTAACCACTACCAAATGGATATGATGACAGCTACTTTGTAACATAGTTTGAGGTTCTGAAGTTTAGCACAACTCTATCCATAATGCATAGTATCAATCAAATAATCAGTCAATAAGCATATGCCAGGCACTGTGGATAAAAAGTAAAAACAAATACTTCCTAACCTTAGAGAGCTTACATTCTAAGGGGAAAGAAAACATTTATAAATTAAAACATACAAGATAAATATAAAACATAAAGAAGGTAAACTTACAAAGGATGGGTCTGACCGAGGACCTCCTGGAGGAGAAAGCTCTTGAGCTTCATCTTAAAAGAAAGCCAAGGATTCTAAGGTGTTGAGAGAAAGAGCATTTTAGGCACGAGGAATAGCCAATGCAGAGGCACAGAGATGAGAGATGAAGTGTTCTTTGCAAGGAACCCAAATAAGTTAGTATGGCTGGATTGTAGAGTTCATGATGACAAATAGAATTTTAGGAATTTGAGAAGATAGAAGGGTTCCCATTTTGAAGAGTCTTCAATGCCAAATGAAAGACTTTATATTTAATCCTGGAGGTAAGAGGAAACCACTGGAGTTTGATTGGGGGTGGGGAGTATACTAACTCTCATCTTAGGAAAATCACTGACAGCTGTGTAGATGGACTGAGAAGACTTGAATCAGGGAGAAAACTTAGAAGACTTTTAATAGTTTGGATAATAAGGACTTGAGTTAGGATGGTGGCTGTGCAAATGGAGAGGTCACAGAGAAACACATAACAGGACTTATTAAATATATAGCTCATGCAAGAAGATGAAAACCTGGGTTGGAACGAGAGTGAACCTACATGAGTGAAAAGATCATTAGCACCTTAAAAATGAGAAAGAAATTTGGAAGAAGGTAGGAAAGATCTGAATTCAGTTTGGGGTAGGTTTAATTTGAGAAGTCTGTGTAGAGGACATCTGATAGTTAAAGATGTCTTAACAGACAACTGAAGGTGAAAGACTGGACCTCAGAAGAGAATAAATAGGAATTATCTGCAGAGGGATAATAATTAAACCCATGGAGCGGATGAGATCGATTGAGAAAGTATAGAGAGAAAAGAGAAGAGGGTCAAAGAGAGCCTAGGAGACATTTACTGTTACTTAAAAGTTACTGGATGTGACGTTGATGAATATCTATCAAAACAGACTGAAAAGAGGCAATCAGAAAAGTAAGAGCAAAACCAAGAGTTATCTAACAAAGTTACAAAAACCCAGAGGGGAGATAGCATCTCGTAAGAGAAGGTAGTCAGTAGTGTCGAATGTTCCACAGAAGAAATGAGGATGGAAGGTGTAAGCATTTATTTAGTGCCCACCATGTGCTGAGCATTTTGAACAAATATCTCATTTGATCCTCAAGACAACCCTGGGAGGCGTGTTGTCATTATCTCCATTTTACAATTAAGGAAACTGAGAGACTAAGTAATTTGCCCAGATCACACAGCTAGTAAGTGTCTGAGGCCAGGTTCCTCTTGATTCCAAGCCCAGTACACTGTCCCCTGCACTGCTTGCTGCCAGAGAGAGAAATAAAGAGGGATATCCTAATTAAACAATTACTCCTAGGTAACTTGAAAGAATGCTGTTTCAGTTGAATAATAAAGTTAGAAACCAGCTTTCAAGATTTAAAAAAAAAAAAGATGCCAGGAGAAAGTAGAGACATTTGTTATAAACTTTTCCAAGTTTGGTTGAGAATTGGAGAAGAGATATTGAATGATAGTTGATGAGAATGGCGGTAATTGAGGGATAGGAATAAATGACTGGAGAACCAGAAGAGAAGGAAATATTGAAGATTGGAGAGAAAGTGGGGATACTGGTGGGGGAAGTCTGCTGAAGAAGGTGGGAGAGGATGGGATTTGCATGGGCAAGCAGTTTCCTTCCTTTTACCCATCCCCACAATAGTGTCCAAGTATACATGATAAAGTACTGCTGTGAGAGATCTTATAAGTAATGAATCAATCTCTGCCAAGTCCTTGAACTATTTTTGCTTCAGGGACCTTCTCTGTAAGGTCCTGATGACATTCAGGTTTTCATTAGGCTACCAGACCAAATGGGAGCCCAGCTGAAAGCAATTAAAATGATTTGGAATTGCTTCCGAGTTTGGTAACATTTGCCAGAAAAAGTCAAAACTACTGCGTGTGTATGTGTGTGTGTATGTGTAATATGAGTAATTATATTTCTTTGCCTTATCTTACTTGATATATGTGAGAAAAGGGGAAGAAAGAGAGAGAATATTTAAAAGTTTTTTTCAAAATCATTTCTCAAATGTTTATCTCAAGACCTTCCCACTCTCATTACATTCCCCCAAAATGTTGTTTGCTTTTGTTACCAAAGTCTCTTTCAGAATAGGGTGTCTCTTTGACTTCGTATTCAAATGGCTTTTGCTAGTTATTCCTCCTCCCTTTCTCTCATATCATGAACATAGCTCTCAGTATTTGAAATGTGCTACCTCAGGTGAGAGTAATCCTATTTTCAACCTCCCAAGGTTCGCTTCTTCTCTTGGTTCCTTGGAATCACCTTGTTCCACAGTATTAGAAGTGTGTACCTGTATGTAATGTTGCATTTATCATTTGTTTTAAATTCAGTGCCTGACCTTCCTTCCATACGCCACGCAGCAGTGCAGGCCTGGCTGGAGACGGTCTCTGGAGGTAGTCTGGTGATATTTCTTCTATATCGATTCACAATAACCGCTCCTTAAGCTCAGCAATTCAGCTGGTATCTTAACAGAATTCTGCCCTGTTGCTCCTGCATGCTCAGGATAGGGTGGGATGGAGGGAGGGAATGTGCATTGCATGCCTTGCTCAGACAGCCATTCTTGCATGAACCAGATATTCATCTTAACCCTTGCAGGGCACAGTCAAAGAAAAGTGATGGTGTAAGTAGGAGATAGGTCAAATAGGCGGGTATGAAGAGTTGAGGAAGTGCCAAAAAAGTGAAGAAATATATTTTTAGCTTTGGGGTTTCAACTAAAGTCTGCAGAAGGACTAAGATATGAGAGCAAAGGAATTTGGAAGAATTCCACAAAACCACTGAGGACTCCCAGAAGAGGAAACAGGAAGAAATAGTTAGTTTTTTATGGAGTGAAATGATAACTACAAGACTGAAAAAGAACAGAAATGGTGCATATTGTTTAACTGAAGCCAAGGGAAGTAAGCCTCCTAGTAACCACTATAAGTAGAAATATCAGCTTGTTTTACAAACTACAAGCCGTAATTTCATTTTAGTATGAGGTTGATGAGGTCAACTGTCCATTCTAGATTAAGAGCTCTTATGGGTTAAGGAATAACAGGATTTATATTTCCTACTACCTTCGTGACCTGCCCTCCTCCATCTTTCTTACTTGCAATAGAGGAAAAAAGTTGGGAGTCCAAGTGGTTCAGAGCATTAAATCAAGAGAAGAAATTCCATCTGCTGCCTAGTTCAAATATAAAAAACATGCTGCTATGAGTATAAATCACTAGCCATTTGGATCTCTAGAAGACTTGACAAGACTGAAGTCTCAGAATATATGACTAAGATCAGGGATTTCCAGCTTTCACCATGTATAGTTCAGTGATTGGTGTGGCAGCTTCTGGCACTTTGCTCTCCATCCTAACCCGAAATCAGTCCTCCACTCCCTTGCCCAGGCTGTATCTTTCAACATTAGCTGCTGTTGCAATGTTATTTACCATTTGCTTATTCATTTTTGACATATGTGACTGAATTGTTTCTTTGAAGGTATCTTCTGGAGATTTTAATGTCTTCTTCCTCCTGACACTGTAAATTAAAAATAGAAATATTTGCTCAAAGACCAGGAGACCAGCCCAGTCAAACAGTAAACTAGACTGCCTGATTGGGAAACTTTATCTATTGATCTCCTATGCTCCCCAGTCTATTTTTCAACAGCAATGGTGGTTTTATTTTCCTAGTTCATAAGCATTCATTAGACTCTCTCTAATTTTTTGGAGCAATGGACTCATGGCCAATACTATTGTCTTAGCTGCTTGATATAAACCAAGTTTTATTTCTCCAATCTGGTAAAAGATTTTAGCAGGGACAGTTGGCTACATCCTTTAAAAAATCAATTGGGTGACTTTTAGAGAACTTTGTATTCTCCTCTCCAATGAAACAGAGCTCGAGGGATTGAAAAAGAAAGCACATGATTATAAGGGGAATGTGTATAGCAGCAGAGCATTTAAAGTCTCATGCAAAAGGGGACAATTTAATTGAATCTCGAAGGGAACTAAAGGTTCTACAGTATAAGGAGGAGGGAGGGGAAGTGCATTCCAGGCTTAGGGGACAGATGCAAAGGTAGAGTGCCATGTTTGAGGAACATGCAGAAGGTCATTTGACTGGACCGTGAAATGTCTAGTGAAGAGTAGTATGTAATAATATTTTTAAGTATTGTAAAAAATGTCAAACCAAACAGAAAAATGTGTAGAGGTGATGGAAAGCCATAGGAGTTTTTGAGAAAGAAATGACACATTCAGAAGTTTGAAGCATGGATTTAAAATCAGTCCAAGTAGATCCAGAAGAATCTTTAAACTGAAAAAATACCATTTTTTCCATAAAATTTATGTCTGTCTCAGAAGTCTAACTCCTTTTCTCCATTTACATTCCTAAGGCTAATTGTGAATTGCCCTTTGCATTATTGAGAGGAGGTGCAAAGATGGACATTTTATGGCAGAATTCCTGCTCCTCTCATATCAGGTTCCCATAGGGATCGTGGAGATTAGACCATCTAGTTGGAAGGACACTTTCAGAAACCAGGTTGTGTTCTTGTCCTGCTTCCCTGCAAAATCTAATCAAATGAGTAGTCTTTACTTTTTGTGTCACTCTATCATGGACTTTGATTCACAAACTATGTTTAATTAATAGCAAAGTCAGAACATTAGCCTCATACTTCAATGGCTTTGAATCTTTTGACTGTTGCAACTTATGAAACATATAAAGAGGAAAAGTGACCAACATCCCTCTCTACTTCTGAAGGAGTAGAGGGTGAGAAAGGCAGAAGGTCCTCATCAGGGATTTTTTTGTTTGTTTGTTTGTTGGACTCTGAATGAGATCTTGGATAATCTTGGATAATCATTGAATCATCACATTAAAAGAAGTGAACCATATCAGTATTGACATTTGTGAAATCAATTAAACCAGAAGACAAAATATAGGAGCAACTTAAAAGAAAGAATGAATGGCTCACAGTATCTACTTAGACAAACAGAATTTTATTTCATTGTGCCCCTAAAGGCCATTCATCTCATCTTGCAGGGTTTGTCTGCAAAGAAGGAAAAAAGGGTGAGGGCCATGGGGCAAATTTTAAGAACTTAAGTCACTTGCAACATATGAAATAGTCCCTACGCTCAAGGAGCTCATATTCTGCCAGAGACAAAATCCAGCTGATTTGTGATTGTCTGGAGGAGAGTATCAAGGGCTAGAATCAGGATGATAGCTGTGTGCTAGGGATTGTTTGGTATTTTGTCACTTTATTAGGAAGTTGTCAGAAAGTACACAGGAGAATATAGTTCAGATTTAAGAAATGAAAGATGCTATAAGCATGTAGACTTAGAAACTTTATGCCTATGTTACATGAAGAGGTTCAAGAAGAGAGGTATTAGACATGACAAATATCAGACATTGTCACAAAATATATATCTAATTTTCTCTGTCTTAACAGAAAAAATATTAGCTATTCTGGAAGTTATTTCAGAAATATTCAGGTGTCTGTATATAGTTAGACCATCAATTAGTTAAAAGTCAAGTTAAAAATCAACATCAGATTAAAAGAAGGGATAATATGACAATTACAACCTAGTTATACATAATGTCATTGACCAAAAATATGAAAAAAGGCAAAGATCTGTTTTCATCATCCCATGACAGTGGAACTAATTCATTGGACTTTAGCTCCCCCCAGAGGAAGGGGAAGTGATCCAAAATGTGCATGGATGACCTCTGTGCTGGAAACAACCTGAGAAAAAGCGACAAATTCTATTGTTACCTCCCCAGTGTTATCGAGGACACCATCCTATATACTTGTCGTCTAGTCTTTAGAAAAGTCTTTTTTTGGGGGGAGGAGGATGGTTCCTACTTTCTTTGTGCCTTTTACTTTATAACACATTATTCCCTAATATATTCACACACAGAGAACTATTTCTTGTAAAAAATAACAATAGTTAAATAATGTCATCCAACACAGCAACCTTTCCTGTCAGCTTATGCAACATTTAGCATTTGTAATGCTCCTTATTCTTTACCAAGAGAAAAGAAATTATACTATCACCTGTGCTCCAGAACCTATATTGGTCTTTGGACATTTACTCAGAATCCAATTGCATTTTATCATTTTTCCATTAACATTATTGTAGCCAATAGTATACTGTTGAGGAAAACTCAGCCATGTTTTCTTCACTGGGTATCATAAATGTCTTTCCATATTCCTCAGAAATTCCCATTGATTGTTATTTCTTATGTTAATATGCCATAGTTCAGTTTTCCCCATTGTTCATTTTTAAAAGACAGCTTAGAAGTCTCATGAATGTTAAACAGCGAGGTAGCACAGTAGATAGAGCATCCAGACTAAAATAGGGAGACCTGTATTCAAATATGGCTTTTAGATACTTAATAGCCTTGTGTCCTAGAGAAACCATTAACTCCTTGTCTCGGTTTCCCCATTTATAAAATAAGGATAATAATACTACCTACTTATCAATAGTATTATATTATGGTATTACAATAATTATTGTAAAGCACTCAAAAACATTGGCACATAACTGTCATCAATATTATTATACAAGACTTCCTTGACAAATGCAGCCTTAGAGATGAAGAGTTGTAATAGCAACTCTTTGATTATTCATTCAAATGGAGATACATATGATTAGCAGAGATATTCGCCTCTGAAAAGCGAATACTCCAGACTGAACCCTAATGCAATAAAGATTGCTTATAAAGGACAAGGTCCCCTCTACGTGGAGGAAATTCTCTAGATTGCATCAGTCCCTAAAATATTAATAAAGCTTCTTCCAGGTGAATTTTGACTATTCAAAAGAAAAAACTGTGGTAATCCTTAGAGGATAAATTAAATGGATAAAAGTACCTATTGCCCAGACTATGACATGTAGTTAGAAGACTGGGTCACTGCATCATTTGGGACATCAACAGCTAATGAATGCATCAAGTCAGAATGACCCAGAAGGAAGGGAACAGAATGGATCACACTGGGGAAATTATACATTACTTTTTATGTCCCAAGATTGTTCCCAGTATAAAAGCTTCACTTTCTAACCTAAATTTTCTCCCATTGTGTGCTCACAAATCTTAGAACACTGTGTTCTCTGAAAAATTAAATGGCAGATGAAAGGAATTGATAGGTTCAAGCAGGCTACCACCTGTTTCCCAGTGATGACCTACATGTAAGAAGTACATCTTAACAAAGGAATCATTCATGATATTGGATCAGAAAATGAGACATGTAGCAAGAGGAATAGCCTCAGTTCTACATGAGTGCTCACAAAACGTAGAAAGACCCAGAGAAAAACATCCAGCACTCTCTATGGAACATGGACAAGAATCACTCGGGATAAGAAGGCACTGATGAGTGCAGTCTATACTAAAGCAGTAAATAACTCACATTGATGAACTTTTAATTCCCATGAAACGCAGCAATGATAGTGACTTGCTATTATGATAATAGCCAGTGTCCATATAGTGCTTTAAGACTTCTACAGCGTCTCTCTTTTGATCCTCAGAACATCCCATTGAGGCAAATAGTATGTAAGTATTTTACAGATGAGGCAATTGAAATTCAGAATTTAAATGTTCATGGCTACCTTGCTAGAAGAATCAGAGATAAACAGCTCCAGGCTGGCTCTAAGTACAATTATTTTTGCTCTTTGTCACACTACTGCCCCTTTTGTTATTTTCTTTAGCCTGGACTCATTGATCCCCAAGTAAAGCAATATGCTTAAAGCAAGCAGTGTTTCTTACTTATTGTCTTGTGCAGGATGTGATTACAGATATTGTAAGGAAAAAAATATCAATAAGACATGGTCACTGCCCTCAGAAGAGTTTATTATCTAGTTAGTAGAGATGGGACAACTGCGTGGTGCAGTGGATGGAGTGCTGGGCTGTGACACTTATTAGCTGTGTGATCCTGAGCAGGTCACTTAACCACATTTGTCTCAGTTTCCTCATCGGTAAAAGGAACTGGGAAACCAAATAGAGTCATGAAAAGTCAGACATGACTGAACAAGAAGAAGCAGAGATAAGGCATGTTTTAAAATGAAAATAATATAGAATGTCTTACTCAAAAAAAGTTATAAAAAAGAGTGATGGCAGAATTCTTATAAGGGAGAGCTAAATACCACCTCCCCCACCCCACCCCTGTGAGCTTTTCTGCTCTACTGGACGCTGGTACAGAATTTGAGCAGGTGGAGATAGAAAAGAAGGGACTTCCTAGGTATAAAAGGACTGTATTTGAGGGAGGATGAGTAATACATTTTGGTTCAAGTACATTGTGTCAAGGAAAAAAACAGTAATTTGGAGCTCTGTCATAGAGGTCCTTGAATGCAAGATTAAGCTGTTTAGACATATTCCTTAGGCAGTGGGAGTCATTGGAGGTTTGTGAACAAAAATGTGATAGATAAATCTCACAGTAGTGTGAAGAATGGATTGGATTTGAAAAGCTAAGAGAGCGGGAGGTGGATTGGGATAAAAACAATTAAGAGGTTATTGTAATAGTACAAACAAAAATTATTAATGAAGGCCTGACTAGAAAACAGCAGAATAGCTAGGTGGAATATCTAGAAGGCAGCAGTGGCTATAATAAATTTTGCAGAGGTGAAATTAATAGTACTTGGATACTTGATTCAATAGTAGGCACCTCGATGCAAGGAAAATTGTGTTATTTGAGATAGATCAAAAAGAAGAGAAAATTTCAAAAAAAAATTATATTTTAAGCATTCATTGTTTCATAGGAAAGTAATTTCTACTAGGTAATTAAAACTGAATTAGAAGTAGAGATCAAGTCTGGAGATAAAAAGGTTTATTCTATGGTAGTAAATGAGGTTGCTAAAGGAGATGCTGTCTAGAAAGAAGAGCAAGATCAATGAATATATTTTAAGGAGGGAGAAGGAGAAAAAGGATTCATTAAGGAAATAAACAAGTAGAGGAAAATGAATTTAAAAAGTGAAAAGGAAAGGAGCCTAACAGTCATATCTCAAATTATGCCACAGTGTAGTAGTTCTCATAGCAATTTGGTACATGTTACAAAATAGAAAGGTTGACATGTGAAATAAATTAGGTAAAAACCATATTTAAAAAGAAAAAAAAAAACCTAGGAGCCTAGATTTTAGTGAAGACTCACTATTTGATAGAAACTACTGAAAAAACTGGACAGTCATGGCAGAATTTAGAACGTCATACCCTATATCAAGATAAGCTCCAAATGAATTTGTGCCCTTATACATAAAGGGTCACATTATAAACAAATTACAGAAATAGAAGAATTAATTTGCCAGGTTTAAGAATAAGAGACATTTGTGACCAAAGAAGGGGCGCAATGGATCACAGAAGATAAAAAGGACCATTTGATTACAAAAAGTTTTTGCACAACATCCAATCTAGCTAAGTTTAGAAGAGAAATAGTTGGGCACAGAATCTTTGCAACAAGTTTCTTTGCTAAAGATCTTATTTAGTGAGATATGGACAGAGAAGTTCTCGAGAAAAGAAATTAAGTTATTTATAGCTAGATGAGAAAATACTCCAAATGAGCAATAATTAGAGAAATGCACATTAGAATAATTCTGAAATTCCACTTCACATCTATGAGATTGGCAAAGATGACAAAATAAAAGTTGGAAAAACTACAGAAATTATAGGCATATTGTTGTACTTATAAATGGTCCAGCTGTCCTAAATAGCAATTTAGACTTATGCACAAAAAATTGCGTGCCCTTTGACCCAACTGTATCACTCCTATACGCATACCACAGAAATGAAAGGAAAGATCTTATATGTGCAAAAATGTTCAGAGTTGCTTCTTTTGTGGTAGCAAAAAAGAAAAAACAACCACCTTGAAAACTAAGGGATATTCATTAGTTATGGCAATGGGTGGGAGACGAATTGTGGTACATGAATATAATGGTATAAATACTTCTGTGCTATAAGAAATGAGGGAAAATGAAGTAGGAGAAAGAAAAGTGTATAAAGGAAACTCCAAGGTAAAGAAAAAATACCCAAAGAGGTTTATAATTAGAGTTTATCATCTAATAGCAGTGGTTACACATTTTTTTAGTATAACAATATTTTATGATATAATATAGTGCATAAAAATGTATCCACTAGTTCAGTAAGAAGACAAGAACTAAAGACAGATCAGTCACTGGATTTGATTATTGGTGGAAACTAGCAATAAGGAAGTGGCAGTAAGTGAACAGTTAGAGAGAGGTAGTTTGTAAAGAAGTTAGGAAAAGGTTTTTGTTTTGAACAGGTAAGTTTATATAAACACACATACACAAAGCTAGGAAAAATGAGGGTGATTAAAGCCTTTTCTCATATTTGTAGTACCTAAAACATCTTGTTTTCTCCAAAATACGTGTTAATTACCCCCACTATCTTTCTCCTTTGATCTTTTCCTTTTTAAGGGTGTTGCTCCAATTCCTTTAAACAAGGCTATAACCTCTGTTGTGAGGATCTGGGAGAAGTTAGACCAACTATTCAGAGCCTCCAAGGAGTCTGATTACTGATTCTCTCAATAGTATTAAAGTAGAACAGCATGAATTGGGCTAAAGCTCAGTGCTCCCAGAGTAAAAGATACCATTCTTCTTGGTCCATGCCCTTTCACTACCTTGAGCTTTGGACCTTTGTAGATCCCCGGAGAAGAAAAGAAAGATGATGTTAACCTAACTTAAGCTTGTTTCTACCTTTCACGTCACTGTAGAATTTTGCTTGACCTAGGCAAAATTGCTCCCCTTGGTCGAAATATTGGTCATATTCAGTTTCTCCTGACCCCCACTCTCGAGCCTCAACTGTCCCTGAAGACATTCCCCATCCCATCATTTACCTGGAGTAACTACCTTCCTTTCCCTGCCCTGGAAATAGTCTCCTTCCTTCTCTTAACCTTTCTGTATTGCAGCCCCATATGATGAAAATGATCTGGAGGAAGATGTGGATACTGAGCCTGCAGAGATGGAAGGAGAGGCTGCAGAGGATGGGGACACTGGAGACACTGGTGCTGAGTTGGAGGATGGTAAGGGTAATAAAAGAAGTGAAGAGGAAATCAGATTGTAGCAAACTCCAAACTGTAGGTAATTGGGAACAAGTTTAAAAACAAAAGCAAACAGCCTAAGACTGCCAACTCAAAAAATGACTCAACAAACCACAGAAGGAAGTAACTGGAAAGGACAGTCTTTTCCTTCCTTCCTGGCTCTGCTGACAATATGGAATGTACCTTCGTGTATCCACCTTCAAAGTGAAGCTAGTTAGAAATTCGCCCCGATTACCCCAATGTGGTAATTCTTTGGCTTTAGGCAAAATTCCTTAAATCAGAAGTATCCTCCCAAAAGTGGCTTAAATCAAGAGTAAAGTAAAAAATTGAGAAAGTTTTAACAAAATAAGTAAAAAAAAACATTAAAATATAGATAGCATTGCATTTTAAACTAGTTAATGTTCATCTAGTAGGGATCTTTTATACATACCTATAATATATATATTCTACAAAAAATTTAAAATGAGTATCCTAATGGACAGTGATGAGTATAACCGGAATAAAGAGCTCTATTGTAGGGATGTTTAATCAGAAAATATGGTGGACAAGTTCCATGGCAAGAGTGAGGGAAAGCTGATGTACTTTACAGGTATCCTCCTGATGACAACAGAAAAGGAAGAAGCGAAATGAAGGGAAAAAAAACGCTGAGAGAGGTCATGTGATTTTTTCAGGAGATAGGATTTTAACTCTTCCATTACTATATCTCCCATATTACTTACCTGAGTACAATTAATGAACATTAGAATAGGATTCCCTTGGAGCCCATTAGGAATTGCTATAACCTGAGAAGGCAGGAGATTTGGAAAGGAAAGACAATAAGAATTTGTATTTAGAACACTGACTTCCTTCTCTCAGATCAGCGGTGGTCTGATGACATCCCATCCGATGCTGAAGCTGAGTTGGGTTTACAGTGCCAGGAAGCAATAAAAAGAGAGCTGAAGCTTGATGTGTCTGAGAAGGAAGAGGAGCTGCCAGTCTCTCTACCAGACCAGCAAAAAGAAGGTAACCTTCTAACAAGAGAAATGACTTCACGCCAGTGAGTGACTATCTGGGGAGGAATGTGGGGATCCTCTAGTAAAAGATCCTCTGAATAGATAGAATCACATCCAAGGGACTTGGAAAATAGATGTAGAAACAATTGGTATGGAAAGAAAAATTAGTCTCATTTGGGTGCCCTTCCACCTTCTGTCAATTATACTATCAGTGCATCTTCCTCCTCAGCATTTTCTCCTCTCAGCATTTTCAGCAACAGTCCTGTCCTCCTCCTTTCCAGTTTAATCATTCCTTCTTCTTTTTTTCTTTGCTGGATCATCACTTGTGACATGACCATTAATAGTAGAATAACCAAAAGATCTCTTGTCTTCTTTATTCTGGACACTCCTTCAAATAATTGACCATTATTAATTCCCAGAGGTTTAATTGCCATCAATGTGCCGATATTTCCCAGATCTATCCTCGGTATCACCCTGGAGCTTCAGACCTTTATCATCAACTACCCATAGGACATTCCAAAATGGATCCCTCCAACTTAACATGTCCCAAATAGCTGATCGTCCTTTTCCCTGAACTGCCCTTTCCAAAATTCCCTGTTTCTTTTGAGGGTTTCTGTGTCTCCCAGGTTCTCAATCTTGTCATTATCCAAAATCCCTCGTTCCTCCTTCACTTGAATAAGTCATTGACAAGTCTTGCAGTTTATATATCTATAGCATCTCTCATTTCCATCCCCAACTACTCACTCACACAGACATCCCCTTTCTTCAGGCCGTCATCACTTCTCATCTGCACTACTAAAACAGGCCTCCTAATTAGTTTCCTTGTCCCAAGTATTTTCTTCTACCTTCCTCAACTCCACCCCATGTGCTCTGTCTTCTTCTTCCTCATGTTCCTCTTGACTTCTTTCAAGACTCAACTCAAATCCCACCTTCTTGTTAGGAGGCTTTTCCTGCCCCTCAAATTCATGTTTCCTTTTTCAAATTTTTTTCCTTCTCATCTAACCTACCTTTAAAAATGTAAGGGAGAATGTGGGCAAGAATAGTATAGGACCGGCAGTCATAGGTAAGCTACAAGTATAACATCCACATTCAAATTACAGATTTGTTTGATCCATTGTTCTAGTATATCTGACTTATCTCTTTTTTCTCCTAAGGTCCCTCACCACACTCCAGCCCTAGCAAATCTCCTCTAGAAACTACTGGTCTACTCTCCCCAGTTAGCAGAGCCAAAGCAGAGGTAAGCTTTCATGGGATTTTTGGGTCCAGGTACACTGTAAAAAACTAGAATTACTGATGGTAATTTTCATCTTTCTTGCAGAACTAGCTAATCAAAGTTGAAAGTACTCTCAATTTGTCACCAATTCTGTTTCATTTCCTAACAAAATTGCCAAAGATTTAACAGAAGCTGCTGGTGTATTTTGACAAAATCATGTTAATTGGAGAAGTAGTGTAGTATGGGACAAAGGTCAATAATGGACTAGAGTTCTAATTCTACTGATTTGATGTGCTTCCTCAGAAAGCACATAATCATTTATTACCTCCATTGTTTTTTTTTTCCTCACTCTAAAATATAGATAATATAATACTTCACATGATATAATATGAAGATCAGCAAGATAACATCTATTTAAAAAAAAGCTTTGAACTCCCAAAAAGTCATAATTAACATTAATTGTGTTGAAAATTGTGGTCCACATATTACTATGCGTAGCTAGCTTATATGCTTAATACTTTTTAGGTGACAGTTGGGTTCCAAGTTGGCATAGCCTTTTTTGCTGGTACAAATTTAAGAAGAAATTAAATCATTAAGAAAGAATATAAAATGTATTTGAGGTGCCTGAGGGCATTAAAATGCTTGAAAACTCTAATTTCTACAAATGACCTCCTAACTGAGGAGTCATTAAATTACACAGTTTAAGAAGGCTCTTCGTAATGAATAAACAGTATAGAAAATAAAAATGGACACTTCTAAGAAAAGAATTTATGTATACTTTATAAATTTTATACTTTGTAGACTTTAAATCCCAAATGAATTTTGATTACCTCTGGCCACAGAGCCATAGGGCTTTATTAGAAGGTGTTTAGTGCATTTTTGTTCTCCTATTTTTTCCTCTGTGGCTGAGGTTAAGTGACTTGCCCAGGGTCACACAGCTAGGAAGTGTAAGTGTCTGAGGTCAGATTTGAACTCAGGTCCTCCTGATTTCTAGCTGCCCCTAAGAAGGGAATTTTTAAAGGGACAAACTTTAAGAACTTAATTTCTGCTTATTTGCTTTTTTTTTTTTTTTTTTTTTTTTTGGTAGGAGGCTCAAGTTCCCTACTCTTCAGTTTTCATCAAAGAGAAATCTCCGGAGGAGCGGTTTTTCCCAGATATATTCCTCATCAATGAAAAGCCAGACGCTGAAGTCCCCAGTGATCGGAAGGGTTTGGATACTTCTGCACCACTGTCTCCTATCCGCTCCCAGCCAGCAGCACTGCCAGAAGCCATCATCCCCACTTCCCCAGTTATGTCCCAACCTGTGTCCCCTTCGGCAGCTTCCACTTCACCCTCCACGCAACTTCCCATCTGCTCTCAGCCCCAGCCTTCCTCTGAAACGTCCATTCCTTCCCCTACAGAGTCTCCCATACGTTTCCAGCCCAGTCCAATCATAACATCCACTCCTCTGGTCTCCCTCACCCGCAAAGACCAAGAGGATACAATGGAAAAGCCGCGCAGCCCCGTTACTGCGGAGGAATCCATAAAACGGAGCGATCTCGTGGAGGAGTTTTGGTTAAAGAGTGCAGAAATACGCAGGAGCCTTGGGCTCACGCCGGTGGATAGGAAAAAGGGAACTGAGCCGAGCTTCGCTTTGCCCAGCCTTGAGCCTGTGTCCCTGAAATCATATTCGACCAAGAAGGTGGCTCAAGATGAAGAGATCCATCTCTTAAAACCACAGCCTTCTCCTCGAAGGCCGGGCGTACCAAAGCTAGACGGCGATCAGCCGTCGCTGCTCACTCCCAAATCCCCGTCGGAGAAAGAACTGAAGAGCTTGCTCCCTGAGGAGAGGAAAGACTTGTCCAGCAGTTCTGGCCTGGGGCTTCACGGGAGCTCCTCCAACATGAGGACCTTGGCCAGTCAGAGCTTTAATACCTCCGACTCCACCATGCTCACGCCTCCTTCCAGCCCTCCTCCTCCGCCCCCTCCCGATGAGAAGCCAGCGACCCTCCGAAGAAAGAAGCAGGCTTCCTGGCAGAATGAAGTCGAGCCCAAGCCCTCCCCTATCACCATCCCCGGAGCCCTGGTTCGTCCCCCCCAGGAGCCCGCCCCGCCCTCCAGGGAAGAAGTGCGGAAGTCATTCGTGGAAAGCGTCGACGAGATCCCGTTCGCCGACGACGTGGAGGACACGTATGATGAGAAGACCGACGACACGAGCTTCCAGGAGAAGTTCTTCACCCCTCCCAGCTGCTGGCCCTCCTCAGAAAAACCTCTCTCCCTATCTGTGGCCAAAGAAAATGGCAGGTTGCCGGCTTTGGAAGGCGAGTCCCAGCAGCAGAAAAGGGGGCTGCCGGCGGTGTCTGCGGAAGCCAAGGAGCTGGCTAAAGAGCGGATGAGAGCCAGGGAGAAATCTGTGAAGAGCCAGGCGCTGCGAGACGCCATGGCCAAGCAGTTAAAAAGGATGAAAGAGATGGAGATGATAGCTGCTACTGCGGCCGGAACCTCCAGAGTCTCCAGCAAAGCAGCTTCCTTGCCTTCCAAGACGAGAGAGCCCCTGGTCTCAGAACCCCTGAAGCCCTCGGCTCTCAGGAAGTCCGAGGTGCCCACCCTGAAGCACGAGGCGACCAGCGAGGAGTTCCTTTCCCCACCGTCCGATTCGGGAGGTCCTGACGGCTCCGTCACCTCCTCTGAAGGCTCTAGTGGGAAAAGCAAGAAAAGGTCTTCCCTCTTCTCCCCTCGGAAGAGCAAGAAGGATAAAAAGAACAAGAATGAGGGCCGGCCGCTAGAAAAGCCCAGTGGGAGTGTCCTGGAGGAGTCAGCCGCCAAGCCTAAGTCTCTGTGGAAATCAGTATTCTCAGGGTACAAGAAGGACAAGAAGAAGAAGACGGACGATAAGTCCTGTCCCAGCACTCCATCCAGCGGTGCCACGGTGGATTCTGGGAAGCATAAGATGTCTCCTATGATCAGAACAGGTATGATCACACAGAGACTCCACAGGTACCAGGAAAGTCACCCACCTAGCTCTAAATCCTCCCCACCCTTTATCTCTTTATTTGAGACCTAGAGGAAGGAAACTAGTTTGTGTAAAATCAATGAAAATGTCACAGCTGCTAGAATACTTTGGTATATTGGTTTTTGTGTGTGTGGTTTTTTTTTGGGGGGGGGGGATTGACTATATTCCTTGACAAATAATAGTAGCCAAGTTATCAGGGTCCACTGTGTGGAGAGAGACACACTCACAGTGGGTGGAATTTGTCACTTCTTTAACCTTGTTTCTCCTTTCCTTAGAGCTGCAACTACGTCGACACCTGAGTTTCTCAGAAGATTCTGATCTCTCCAGTGATGATGTCCTGGAGAGGTCCTCCCAGAAGTCTAAGCGAGAGGTAGGCACAGACAAATGAGCATTAAATGACCATTTCCCATGGTCTACTAAATGCACTGTTGATGATTGGTAGGGAGGAAAGGAATGTTTTCTAAGACACAGAAAAAAAAAACTATAACCAATTGTTGAGTTTCCCTTCAAGAAAGCCAGTTCCTTCTGTTGTTCTTTAAAAGAAGGAGCTGCTGTCTTAGAGAAGAATAGACTTCAATTCATTTGTGAAAAATAGGTTTTTCTTAAATGCTTCTACCACTGAACAAAGAACATGAGACCCTCAGTAAGCATCCTCTGCCAGAAAAGTAGGGCTCTCTTTGGAGAGATGAGCAATTTTCTTTTACCTCTTCACTTTCTTTCCACATTGAATTGCAACAATTTTCCCAAAGGGGGAAAGAAAGCTATACACTATTCTCTCCTAGTTTCCCAGAGCATTGGCTTGGGTTTTGTCTGCATCACAGAGTCTTAGAGGCAGACCAGCCTGATAACTGATTACAAGGGTCATCATAGACCACAGTTACAGTAGAGCAGACACAAATAGTTCATTTTGACCTGAAACATTATCTGTAGTTCTGACCATATCTCTTGAAGAAACATCCTTGATTGAACAAGAATTATTCATTTTAATTGGGTAATATTTTTACTTCATCTTTTTCCCAAGTCTTTACCAAGTTAATATCTATCAAGAACAAGTATCTTCTTTTCCAGCTCAATCCAGTCAGGTACCTAGTTGATCTAGATCTGAGCCAACATAAAGCATAGGAAGCAAGGAGTTCAGACAGACAATCACTCTGGATCTTTATGCTCCCCAGCATAAAACATGGTAAATGTGATTCTCATTGAGTATTTCCCATGTAGTTTCTCCAAATTATAGCACTGGTGCTGAACCATAATTACCTGTAGAACCTTATGAGAAACGCCTAGGTTAGGATGGGTAAAAGAACTGGTTAAGTAGGTTGGTCCAACTATTCATACTCTGTTCAGAACATATCTAGAATGTTGTGTTCAGTTTTGGATACCACATTTTAAGAAGGACTTTATTAATCTGGGATAACATCCAGATAAAATGTCACCAGAATAATGAAGGTCCTTAAGTTTATGCTATATAAGGAAGTTTGAAGGAATTGGATTTGTTTAGCCTAGAGAAGAAGGGACTATGTGTTTAAAGAGTTATTTCTCAGAAGAGGGAACGGACTTGCTTTCTTTGAACACAGAAGACAAAACAAGTAGCAACAGGTGGAAGTTACAAAGGAAAAAATATAGACTTGAGGAAAGGAAAAAAGCTTTAAAATTAAAAGCCCTCCTCAAAGTGTGATAGAATGATCCATCAGTGGATTAACATTTAATAAACACTTAATTACATTGTAGTAGACACCAGCAACATCAATCAAAAATGGTTGTAATGTAAACTGCCTTCATGAAGTTTACATTTGTTAGAGAATGTATGAGTATCTAAGTATATACACAATAATTCATGTATCTCATAACCTGCTCAATCTGTGTGATTCTTTCATTTTCCGTAGCCTCCCATACATTTTCTAGAAACCAATAATCTATTTCAATGCCCATCATCCTTCTTTGTAAGGTTTTACAAACAAGTTTATGTTCTAAACCAAAAGTGTTAAATACCACAATGCTCCTAGAATAAGGCTTGAACCAAATTCAAATGTAATCACGAAACATTCAAAAAAAATTTTACATGTAGTATAGCAAAGATAATTCTAACATTTGGTTTCTAAATGAATATTCAGCTTATGGGATGCTTATATATAGCTATTCTATTTTAAACTGTTGTCTTTGGCCAGTTTAGCCAGAAAGTCAAATATTTGCCAACCAAAACATTTCCATTTTGTTGTGACAGTAGAGAAGTATAAAATTATTGTAATCCATGTATCATTTATGATATCCATTCCCCCCTTTTTTGCATATTACTCAAGTAGTTCAAAATTGTCTTGTTTCAGTTCTACACCATAAATTTTCTCATTTTTGTTATTTTTCTTTGTTTTACTAATTCTGAACTTTGTCTTAAGAAATTGATGGTCTGACTCCACAAAAATAGCTAATTTAAGGATAACTCCTACATCAATAACAAATCTTATGTGTTGGAGTGAGCAGAGACGTGATGCAGGAAATCCACAGGAGGTTATTGTAATAGTTGAAAATGGAGATGATAAATGTCTGAATTTGGTAGATAGAAGATCTGTTGAGCAAAAATGAAATGATCACTTGTTATAAAAATACAGTTGATTAGATGGCTTGAGAGCCCTCTTCCGACTCTGAGATTCTGTGATTCTGGTTGACGAGATGATGTCCCCTGCAGGAAGGTCTTTGAAAAATATTTTATTATACTCCAAAATTGTTTTTGTTTCATTATTGATCTTATTTCAATTTAGTGGGGATCAAACTATATGGCAGAGCTTCCAACTGTGGTTATTTATGTTGTTGAATGATCTCTCTTATTAACTGGAAGTCCTGCAAAAAATTAATCAGCCCTGGCAGATTGGCTGAGATGCTTTTGCCTAGGCCAGCATTGGAACAATCTTGGCCATTTACGGAGGCATCTCCAAGAGCCTGGCAAACATAAGTGACAAAAGGGATTTCCTTCCCCCTGACCCAAATGAACACAGGAACCACAGTCATAGAATGGGCAAGCATCTGATAGATCATCTAATATTTAAATCTCATAGTTTTGAAGGACCCAAATGTCCAACTTCCTCATTCTGAAATGAGCAAGCAGACCCAGAGAGGTTAGGTAATTTGCCTGAGGTAACGTAATTAATTATTGGTACTGCCAGAACAAGAACTAGTTCTGTACTCTTTTACACTACCTCAGACTGGTGCAGTTTCTAAGAGTAGAAAATAGGATGTTAAACTTAAAAGTAAGAAGGAAAGATCCATAATTGAAGCACTTGATGATTGTAGGCAGGAGAATGAATCCCTTTGGATCCACTAACTCTGTCTCTGAATCAGAGCTTTGCTTGTCTTTTCCTGATAAAATTTTAAATTGGGTGTAATCAGTATGGTTAACACTGTCTGTTTGCTATAATCCTGTAACTAAAGGCTGAATGTGTTGCTTCCAACACTACCTTCATTTTGCTGTCAGGATTAGTAGATGAAAGGCGCAGCAGGGAATCTTTCATCAATACTGGATACAGAAATGATGAGGATAGGCATAATAGGGAGGCAACATGGAAAGGATGCTAGATTTAGAGTCCAAGAATTTAATACCTAACTTACCTCATTTCTACTCATTGGACCAAGTCACTGACCTTTGTTATTTCTTGTTTAAAATGAGATGATAAGACCTTTCCTCTAAATCCCTTTATTCTAAGTCCAGTGATAGTAAGTGAATGAATAAATAAATGGATGGATGCAGGAAAGCCACTAGTATTCAAATCATTCAATAGATTTAAAGCTAGAAGGAATCTTAAGACAAACCCTATTTTTCATGAGCAACTGAGGCTTAGAGGATTTAAACTCCTTGCCTAAAGTCACAGAGTGAGAATGTACTGGATATATTGACTCCAAATCCAGCATTCAGTCCTTTTTGAAACCTTAGAATCTCAAGACTTAAATTTGAATCTCAGTTCTTATAGTTAGTAGCTATATAACTCTGGGCAAATATTATCATTTCTCTAAATCTCATTTTTCTCAGCTAAAAAAATGAGCAGAGCAATATTAGCACTGCCTGCTCACAGGATTGCCTTCCCAGAGGGTGACTTATATTCAGTATTAAAATTCAAATCTGGTGGGTCCACACTCCAAAAACAATATATGGCTTATGAGTAGCCTCTGGTGAACCTTAACTTTGGTTATGAGTCAGTAGACACAATTAGACAAATGCAAAGAGATATACCAAAATGGCTTAACAACAGTGTCTACAAAGTATTCTTCTAATAAACCTTGGGCACAAATACACAGAATGGAAAGAAGTAGACAAAAACTTGAGTATTATAGTGGTGAATACATGGCTAAGGTAACTGATGTCTGCTACTGTTATCAGTATCCTTTCTCTTGTGGTATTCCCGTTCCACTACCCCCTCATTGCAGCATCAGTCATTCAGCTAGATTCCCCAGCCGTGGTTTCTTCACCACTCATCTCCCACCTGAATTCATGGTTATGTCTCTTTGTTGTTTCTTGGGGCCGTTTCCTGTCTTGAATGTTGCCTACCTCTGCCTCTCTGGAGAGTCTCTCTCTGCTCCCTGCCACTGTTTAACTCTGAATCCACAGAATAGTCCACAAGACTAATTCGTACTTCAGATTGTAGAATTGTTTCAAAATTTGCAGGCTGCTTAAGGGCCATATAATGGCTGATCTTTTTTTAGCCACCGGCTTCCCTTCCAATTTAAACTTCTTTATACTTTGGAAATGGATATCAAGGAAAGTCAAATTCCTCTTTACCTCCCTTAACAGCCCCATACTTGATTAAATAGTCTCAAGGGAAACCAAATATCCCTCATCACATTAAAAAAATGCTTGATAAGCTTTAAGACACTATATGATTGTGGTTATTATTGTCATTGTTGTTATTACATTAATAATAATTGGCAATAAGAAGGATATTAAATATGAATCAGCTTGTATCAGATCCAAATTTCTCTTAACAGGTGACACCTTTGGGGAATTTTTTCCAGGTTCCCTATCAGTAGTCTGTTGTACCTCTATATCCATAGGAAAGTAACCCTTGATATTATGGAGGAAAGAAACTCTTACCAAATTCAGGTGTATTAGTGAATATTCCTAAGTATGTCTGTTGCCATATGTGTAAATCCAAATGTAGATAATCTAGCATATAGAGATGTTGGGAGGAAGATATTTTAAATAAAGTTACTCTAAATAGAATTTTCTGAAAAAAAAAGGTAAGCTAAAAGAGAAAATCTTTTGACAAAAGTAAAGTTTATTGAGGTGCTGTTGCCAGAAGCTTTGGAATAGATGGCATCCACTAAGTTTTTGCATATTCCACACCAAGTTCATCATCCATGAATTCTTGTGTAACATTTTTTTAAAAAATTAATTTTAGTCCTGTGTATGTTTTAAGCATCTAACTGATTTTGCTCCATTTCTGTGTGTTCTTTTAATATTAATTTATTTTAATTATTGTTATTGTTACTGTTTTGTTTGTTTTCTGTATCCAATTTAAAGTCGATTTATGTACCACACGTCTTGGCATTCAGGAGATCATATTCATCAAAGGTAGTATCTCCATTCCCATTGGCTGGCCATTGCATGCATTTTTGTTATTAACCAGCCCAGCCCACCATGCCTGACTCTCCAACCACATCTTCACTAACCCTGACCATACATGCATGGAATTTTAGCCAACAAAGGCAGCAGAATTTCCTTTAGATGTGTCATTTTAAAAATTTTTAAAAAGTAGAATCCTTCTATTTGGCTGATTAAGATGCATGTTATTTAGCTCTAAGGCTCTTAAGAGGGAAATGTTGTCCTCAAGACAGAGCTCTGCAAAGCATCAACCGTGACTGACAGTCTTTATCTCAGGGATTTTAAACTTCAGTGTGAACATACAAGACACAAGTGACTGTATAACTGGTAGCATTACCTAAATGGTACCTAGTGTCCATCCTATAGACAAGAAGGCATTATAATTAATTCTTTAATATTTTTTTCTTGAATTTAAAAATTCCTTTTCTTTGCCTCTCTTTTTGCTTTCAGAAATGTAAGGAGAGCATTCTATATAAAATTCTAACTTCCAAGGTAGCAATTTAGGTCACTTTCCTTTTATATTTGTTGAAGGGTTTATTCAAACCATCTTTGACTCCCACTTAATCCTAATGACCTTCATCTGTACACCAGTGCAGTGTAATTGCTTTGGGATTAGAGAGTTGCCTTTTCCCCTTTCTCATCCCCTCTGATAGCCCTTTGGTGACCACAGAGCATAAAGCATCTTCAGATCCCATGGGACCTCCTCTATCTAAATTTATCAAAATTTAGATAATATCGAATTTAATTTATTTAAATTTAAAATTTAAATAACTATCAAAATTTAATCCCAAACCACTCTAATTCCTTTTTTTAAAACTGTACTCAATGGAAAGTTTGAACTTAACTGATATTTCCCAAAATTTTCTTAAAATAAACTTGAAAAGATTATTCATTTTGTGCAATTGGGTTTTGACACTAGATATTAAAGAGTATAAATGAGAGATTTCAGGGATAGAGAGCCGGCTTCAGAGTTAGGAAGACCTGAGTGAATAAGTTTTATTTCTGACATATACTGGCTATATAATATTATGATTACTTTCAGGCAGCTCCCTAAAACTCTATGTAAGTTGCAGAACAGGTGCCAGTATGCTTTTTAGTAAGGGGAGTTTCCTTATATAGTATTTCCTTTCTAAATTAAATCACTGATCTGATCCCCAAATAAGTTAAGGATACAGATTTTCTTTCCTATCTTTTCTGTGTACTTCCTAGACAAGATGTACTAGAAAAACATTGTGCCAAATTTTGCATGCTTCCAGGTATAGATACACAACACACATATACATTTCTGTGCATATGTATGTCTATTAATGCATGTATGCAGATATACATATATGTGTGTACACATGCATATATGAATATACATATCTACATATGTGTGTGCAAGGCTGTATTTGAAGAATTCCTTAAGATGTGCAGACATATGTCTTTCTCCTTTAGGAAAGAGATGTCCTTTTAATTCACCTGCAGTTAATTACCCCTTTGTTTAATGTTCTTATCATTAGTAAAGGATATATGATCAGTAAATCCTCACAGCTGTGTAACTTCTGGAACAAGAGGAAAATTTTATTTAGGAAACTCCGGCGCCTGCTTTCTGTCTGTATCAGAAAGCATTGCCCCTGCACTGTGAGCACCTCTGTGGAAAGACAAATCGTTCACCTGTCGATGTTCCAACAAGGAAAAAACTGTCCCTAGAGATGGGTCTCCCCCTCCTGTTCTCAGCTGTCTTTCTGCCTCACCTAGGCCAGGTGAGGCAGACACCTGACAGGAAAACCTTTTCCTTTTTTGTTCCAGCAAAGAACTTACACCGAGGAGGAGCTCAATGCCAAACTGACCAGACGGGTGCAGAAGGCTGCTCGGAGGCAGGCAAAGCAAGAAGAACTCAAGCGACTGCATAGAGCCCAGGTAATGTCCTCCAGCTTGAGAATGGCAGACAGACCCAATCCTTATCTTCAGACATGCTTCTTATCCATTAATCATTCTATGAAGATGAAAAATAAAAAACAGGAGAGGGGGAAAGCACTCACTTAACTTCCAAATGTCCCAGCCCTTCCATTTCTAAAATCCTAAACTATAGAACACTATTTATAGGGGAAGTCTCCTCTCTGAGAGCTGCCCTGCACCAGTGAAATCATATTTGAACTGAAAAAAAAAAAAGGAAGTATATAGATTAAGAATTGGTACAGTCAGTCTCTGAGCTTTATCTCCCTGTTTTGTTTTTTTAATAATTTGAGAGATATTCCCATAATGCTGTTCATGTTCATCAGAAAGCCTTGGCTTTGAATAGACACACACATTCCTGCTTTGTAGAAGTGTTAAAAATTAATTAATTTATTAATAAATATATTTATTTTTAATAATAATACATATTAATAAAAATAAGTCTGTGGTTTCATAAAGTCCTAGAGTTGGCTGGATTATTTTAAAAAGCTACCAAATTTTATATCAAAAGATTTGCCATATTTTTGGATTTTGATGTGAGTGAAGCTAGCTACCATGTAACCTATAAAAACCCAATCCTGAAAATTTCCTGCCCCAGTTTTGCTAGACAAATAGAAATGTTGTGAATTCCCTCCCATTTTTAACTCGTATCTCAGAGAAACTGATTAGCTAATGAAAATTTTGAAATATGAGTAATAATTTTCTCCTTTTTTTCTTTATACTTATTGGTGTTAAAGACTATCACTGAAGTACCCAGACGAGAGAAAAACAGGGCAGCCAAAATAATGAAGTTGCATTTATGCAGCTAGAGACCGCACCCCACCAGAACAGGGGAGTCAGCGAATGAGTGGTCTCAGGGCCACATGTTTATAGAAAGAAGAGAGAGACGTCAAAATGTTTCTTGTTACATTTGTCTAATAAAGGAATTTCTATTCTAAACAGGAGGGAAAAAAAGTTATCACTCTAAGGGAGTCATTCTTAGGCAACAGCAGCTTATCAGGTCGTGAAGGTCTCAGGTCTCTCAGGGCTCTCTCTGGGCTGTTAAAAATACCATCTGCATTAGGGAGGGAAGAACTAGTAATAAACTTCTGACTACAAAGATTCAAGATTATGTTTCTCACGGTCCCATTTGGGGAGCTTTTCCACTTCACTCCCCACTTTTCTTGAGACTGTCAGAGACTGGACTCAACAGAGGCCAGGGGAGATTAAATGACCTTAGCAACAAACAACTTACCAGCCTGGATCCTCTTCCTGATATTTGTGGTTAAACAATCAAACAAGGGGCAATCAGTAGTGCCAGCAGAAATAGGGTAAGGGGGCCTATCGGGGAGATCACGAGAGAAGTTACATTGATTGGCGTTCAGACGTCTCCCGGTCCTTCATCTGCTAACTGCAGAGAGGGACCCAGAGTTGTTAGCAAGCTGCCCCGAGGGCCGTACGTCCCCCTCCTTGCTTAAGGTAGTTCTCCATGGGGAGAATAGTGGCTGCGCTTCCCCAATAGGGCAGGGAAAGCAAGAGGGAGGCTCGGGCCATAAAAGGGGATAAGATACGAAACAGCATCTTCCTGAGTTGGGTCCTGCAGGCGCAAGGCCTCACACGTGAAGGATGGATCCGAGCCTTCCGGTGGGCCACCTTCACTGCTGAGGGATTGGGGAGGATGACCTGGTGTGCAGAGCCATGAGGAAATGTTCTGGTCAGGATCCAATCCCCCGGTTGGAGGTCCGGTCCAGCAGGCTGGGGAGAGGGAGGCTGGACAGAGGCACGATAGAGAGCTCTGATCGCTGCCCGGGTGTCCTGGAGAGCCTGAAGGGACTCGAAAAGGGAATCATTAGCAACATCATAAGAGCCGTTCTGCCTCACGTGGGAAAGGATGGGGGTGGAGCACTGAATGTCTCCTACCCGGTCTCACCAGTTCCCAACTGGGGCTTAGAAATGTGCTCCTTAAGTGTCCTCTTCATGCCTTCTCCCTGACCCGAACCCTGTGGTCCATAGGCACAGTGCAGATGCCCTGGAATCTGAGGGCCTTGCCAGGGGCTGCACAACATTAGAAACAAAAGCCAGGCCATTGTCAGACCCAAGGGAGAAGGGGAGTCCAAACCCGGGAATAATCTGTCACAAATTTCTTAGCCATAACCAAAGCGGATTCAGACTTCACAGGAAAGGCTTCCGGACATCCTGAGAAGGTGTCAATAAATACTAAAGAAAACAATGTCCTTGAACCCAAACTTCCATGTCTGTGAAATCAATTTCCCAGTGTTCCCTGGGCGTGAACCCTCAGGGGCGCAGGGCAGGCACAGTGGGGGATGGGCGAGAAAAAAAAACCGGCAAAGCATTATCCCCCCTAACTGAGTTAGAGCAGTTTTGAAACAAGGATAGCATAAGGCTTTTGGAAGAGTCACGCGTCCTTCTGCAGGGCGCCGTCGTCCCTGGCCTTCGGTCAGGCCAGGACATCTCGAGGCCCATAGGTTTCGTTGAACTCACCTTATATGGGGGAGTTGGCACATGAACAAGTAACTAGTCCTAAGTTATATCAGTCCTAATGAACAGGACGGGGGTTTGCAAACAGGGGAACTGGGGCAGAACAATTCAGGGAAACAGGTAGGGCCATTCAGGGAACTGACACAACAGTTAAAATTATTGCATTACCTTTCCCTAGATACCTGGAAGGTCCCAGAACCATAATGTTGACCAACCCTATTTGAGGCAATAAACCAAAATAGAAGTAGAAAAATGCAAGGACTTATATGGCAAGGGCAAGTCTCTCCCTGACAACCCCAAAGGCTCCCTGTTGCACCATCCCTGGAGCACCATCTCAGCTAGAGAATCCAGTTCGAGATGGACAGTTCACTGTGTTAAGTGGTCTGCAATCATTTGTGCGCTTAACTCAGCCTCTGCTTATAGAACAGCAGGGCTCAAGGCAGTCATGCTGCCCATTCAGAGGGGCAGCCCACTCCAGGGGAGAAGGGTGAGGCCTGGAGTAGCTACACCTGTCCCATCCAGGATACAGATTTCTGAGCAGAGCTATGAGAGTATGCACGGTTAGACCATCAGGCAGGCAACTCTGGACGTTAAAGCCCTGAAACGTCCTTTGAGAAGGCTGAAATACTGGTTAAGAATCTGGGGTTACAGGACTGGAGACTGCCAAGTCCCAAGGTGTCTGATTCTGGCTGTTTAAAAAAAAAAATGCCAAACACTGAGTCTGCCAGAGCAACTCCAACAAAATAAGGAATTTCAAAGTTTAAAGCATAACCAGCAAATCATATTCCAGTAGGTTTAAGCAAGGAGTAAAAACGAAAAAGGATTACTTAAAGGACTTCCAATTCAATCTAGGGCAAAGTGAACAGGAAACTAGGGGGTCCCATTCTTCCTCTTTCCCCAATTTCCTATCTCTTCTTCCCTCCCTTTTCTCTCAAGCAAATGGAAACATCCAAAAAAGGAAATAAATTGTCAAATAATCATCTCACATGTAAATCCCAAGAGTGAATTCCTATACATATCACAGTAGGGTTTTCTAAAAATCATTCAAACATAACAGCAGGAGTTACACAATTTTAACAATTTCCATCCCAATGTCAACACACAGTAATGAATGACCCATTCAGGGTTTAACAGTCATTCATCAACCATTTTCCAATTCCTCATATCAGCCTATCAGGGACAGGGGGTGAAGCATCTCATCCAAAAACTGCTTCATGTTGATCAGGGGCGAATTCAGTCTGAGATAGAAAGACTGGTCCACAAGGACTGCTGTAAAATGTGGGGAGGCCAAAATAGACTGGCCAGCAGCTGCCCATGTAAAAAAAACAAGCTTGTCTCACAGGACAGTCAAATGGCTATCAGCTATAGTCCCAATAAAAACAGCAGTTGGGTTCACAGACCACTGTTAATTGTCCTCTCATCATTTAGAAACCTTAAAAACCTGAATATCTTCGGACACGAATGTCTAATAACAGATAGATGACCAGGCTAAACACTCATTTGCCTAAGTATTTAGGATATAATGATTACATATAATCAGATTGGAAACAGCAAAGTATGACATAATTGAGATGCATTAACAAATTCTACTGACCATTGGCTCTCTATTAGACACAGGAGGAGAAAAAAATACAGAGATATGACTATAACATAATATAAAAACTGATCCTTCAGCACATACAGGATACAGGATAAAGTAGCCTTAACCCAGTTATATTCCAGGTAACTATCCCACTAACCATCAGAGGGTGGAGCTTAAAAACTCCCTATAAATATTAATTACAAGCCCAACAAATTTTACCTCCAATAACAAATTCCAATGAACAAAGTTTCAGGTAGATCCCAAACAGGTATTTACCATGACCTTATATTGATAACAGTAAGAAATTTGCCCCAGTAAGTTTGCAAGTCATCTTTCATATCTAAGTAGGCAGTCATAAATCGAACAATACACAAATCATTTTGCTTTAAAATACCTTAATATATAGAAAAATTCCAAATTACATATTACCTATAACAGAAACACTTTCAAAAGGACAAAAAAACCCACTTATTTTCAGAAGTCCTTTAAATGATGGGCATGCAATCAAATACAAGCAATTAAAACATACAGAATATCCTATCACCACATAAAAGAATCTGAAAGATTCTTTAAAAATCAATTAAACTTTTAAAAATAACTTTACCAAATTATATTCCTTAACCAAGGAAATCATTATGTATCAAAAACAAAAACAAATGTAGGCTATCTCTTTAAAATCACAGTTGCTCCTGTCATCCAGCTGCAACTTGATGAAAAAGGCTGGAATACACTTGGGGAGAAGGAAAGGGAAAGGAAGGTGAGCTAAATCTGCACAAAAGATTCCCGCCTGGATTGTTGTATACTTCAACAACAATACTGTATAATGATCAATCCTCTTCAAGAATGAGATGAATCAAATCAGTTCCAATAGAGCAGAAATGAACTGAACCAGCTACACCTGGTGAAAGAACTCTGGGAGATAACTATGAACCACTACATAGAATTTCCAATCCCTCTAATTTTGTCCACCTACATTTTGGATTTTCTTCACAGGCTAATTGTACACTATTTCAAAGTCCGATTCTTTTTGTACAGCAAAACAACTGTTTGGTCGTGTGTACATATATTGTATTTAATTTATACTTTAACATATTTAACATGTATTGGTCAACTTGCCATCTGGGGGGGAGGGGGAGATTAGAATAAAAGGTTTGGCAATTGTCAATGCTCTAAAATTACCCATGCATATATCTAGTAAATAAAAACTATTTTTAAAAATCAACAAAAAATAAAAATAAAATTTTTAAAAATGAACACACTCAAGCTTCCCCACACAGAAATCCTTCCATTAAAATCCTTCCTTTTTCTCTTCCTACTTAACTCTTCTCTTTCCCTCAGCTACATACATTTAACAATACATTTTAACAATCTTTCTATTAGGTCTCCATTGCTAAAGTAGCAGAAGCAGTGTGTATGTGTGTTGAATCTTTACCTTTGAAAACAAAAGATCCTCTCCCATTTCTCTTACCCCCACCTCTTTCCTTACTCCTAAAACCCTTCAAACCTGCAGCTGCTCCTACAAATCAATTTTCATAAATCACCGTAATTCCTCTTTCCTTTTCCCTTTAGAAGTTTTTAGATTCACAATACAGTAAATAGCTAAATAACTCTATAAAACCCACATGTCCAGCAAACATAACCCATAATGTTAACAATTTACCCAGTGTTTCAGAAGCAAACCAAATAATTTTTTTTTTTTTTAAGTTTTCCTTCCTTCTGCCTGCGTGTTTCAAGGCCACTAGCATAAACTTCTTTTTCCCAGGCGGCATTAAGCAAATAAGGTTTTATTGCCGTTACTCCTCTCTAACAAACTTTGAAAACCTGCTTTTCAGGGAAAACTTCCCTACCAATTTAAAATAGTCAAGTTTTCTGTTCTTCTACTTACAAATGAGTACAATAGGTTAAAAAGTTTAAAATCACAAAAAAACATTTTTTATACCAAGCACAACATGAAAATAACCAATTGCTAAATTTCTTAACCAATATTCTTAAAACTTAACAGAGCTCTTTAAATCAACACAACAGATAGGCAAGTCAAATACAGAACAAAAATCACAGAGACATAGGGGCACAATTACAACATTAAACAAAATATTTAACATGTACAGACTAGAGGCTATTCAGAAACCTTAGAATAGCCCTGAGGCAAGTTGTTGCAGCTCCAGAGTCTTCTCTCCCAGAATCCAAATGGAGCTTTTTAGAGCCTCCATTTGGTGCGTTTCTTTGCCTTCACAGAGAATGCCCAGAGAACCAGATAGACACAAGTACACTGAAACACAAAGAGACAGCAGACAAACAATTCTGGAACACAACAGACAACCAAACCAGCAGGGCACTCCGACAGCATCCTGTGTCCAGCATAACCACCTACTGTCCTTGAGTACTCAAACTGGTTCCCAGAATGCTCAAAGCCAATTGAGTCAAATTTATGTCTCCTTTCCTGGTCGGCAAGGGTGGATGACCAAAGTCCGAGGCCGAGGAACATCTCTCGTTGGCCACCCTCTAGAGACAGTAACCCCCCTTGTCCTCCAGGGAAAGGGACTGGCTGTCGTAACAGAGCCAAAGGCTGTCTCGCTGGGGAGCCTCCAAATGAAGTACCCAGGAGAGAGAAAAGCAGGGCAGCCAAAATAATGAAAATTTAAGAGCGTTTATTGCTAGCTAGCGACCACACCCCACCAGAACAGAGTCAGCAAATGAATGGTCTCAAGGCCACATATTTATAGAAATAAGAGAGAGACATCAAAATGTTTCTTGTTACATTTGTCTAATAAAGGAATTTCTATTCTAAACAGGAGGCAAAAAAAGTTATCACTCTAAGGGAGTCATTCTTAGGCAACAGCAGCTTATCAGGTCGTGAAGGTCTCAGGTCTCTCAGGACAATACATCTGGGTTGTTAAAAATACCATCTGCATTAGGGAGGGAAGAACTAGTAATAAACTTCTAAGATTCAAGATTATGTTTCTCAGGGTCCCATTTGGGGTGCTTTTCCACTTCATCACCACTTCATCTTCTCTAAATAATCCCAATTCTTTTTATTGTTCCTCTTTGGTAAGGTTTTTTTTTTTTCCCCTAACACCAAGTAATTTCTTTTCTCCTTTAAATCTTGTGTGTGTGTGTGTGTGTGTGTGTGTGTGTGTGTGTGTGTGTGTGTGTGTGTGTGTGCTTGAGCCAAATGTGACCATCCTAAATAAAATTGGGCAATTTGTTTGTGCCATTATACCGTACACACATTCTAGTAGCAGTTCTGGAAAGCATCAGAGAATGAGATATTAGAAAAAATATTTTTTCTACTATAAAAATATTTATTTTTCTAATATTATATGAATATAATGATATTATGGATAGGAGCAATATGCTAAAATATTTTTGCAATTTTGGTGATGGCAAACTCATGTGGAAATTCTGCCCCCTGTTTCCTTTTCTCTTCTGTTTGCCTAGCCAGTTATTCCTCAGTTTTGGTTTTCTCCCTCAATATTAGGCAAGAAAGAGAGGGTGCATACTAATTCTTTCTTGTCTTCTGGCAGATTATCCAACGACAACTGGAGCAGGTGGAAGAGAAGCAGAGGCAACTAGAAGAGAGAGGAGTCGCTGTGGAAAAGGCTCTCCGTGGTGAAGCAGGTACCATTTGGTTTGTGTTGGTTGTTTTGTGGGTTTTGTAAAACATCTCTCCCTCTTTCCCCCCACTGTGTAAGTCTCTAGTGCTGTTTTACAAGGGACACTAGGACCATTGCAAGAAAACTTCTCTGATAATAGGATAGTTTTCCCTTCCCTGGAACTCAGTCCTACTTCCCAACAGATTTCTCCAGATCTCTTTATCCTCAAGTTTCTGTAGCTTCTTGCTTGTTCAAGGAAGAGAAGTATTCTTTTCTTGGTATGCCCCAAAACATGAACCCATTCATTAGCCCCAGGATGAAGCTCCCCGGTCTCTGGGGAGTGAATGCTAAACGATTTTACCTGCTTATGGGTGGGCACTGATCTTTACCAGGACATCTTGCTCCTTTGTTGTATCATGTTTTTAAAATGGAAATGATATAAAACAAAGCTGACTTTTTTCTCTACAAAAGGGAGACTACTACAAGGAACCATCACAGAACTGGCCTGCATAGGTGCCCCAACACTCACCCCATATCTTTTCTTCCCAGTATCCTTGCCCGTAAATTGCACCGAGCAAAGTTGGGTACATTGCCCCCAGCACTCCCACTACCCCCTGCTGTTAGAGTACCAAGTCCCTTCTTAGAACAAATTCAGTTCCCATTACCAACCTTGGCCACGACACTGATAGAGAGAAAATCTTTTGCCTCAGATTCACCCTGAATTTTCCTACTAGCTGCTCCCACCGGTCATTATCATTAGTCTGCAAATTGATGTCTTACTGGTTTGAGATCCTGGACCAAGCACAGATGTCTGATACCAGGAATTCTAATAAGCCCAGAGAAAGAAGAGGAGATCTAGGGAAGGGCCTGTGGTTGTATGACTTGTAGGCAGCAGAACCGTAGCATTCTGAGGGGCTGGTGGAGAGCCCCAAATTGAAAATCAAGAATATACAGCAGGGTGAGCTCTGTTCTAAAACGTGGCTGAGCCTTTGGAGAGCAGCCAGCCACAGGCAAAGCAGCGGGATCACTGGATTGCCATTTTACTTCAGAATCAGAGGATATTCCTGGACAATTTCTCACATATTCCTTAAGTAATCCACCTGACTGACTGGGATTTGTCTGAGCTGAGGGATTGGGTCACTCTTTGTGACTGGGCTAAGTAAGGTGGTTCAGCAGAGTGCAAACCTTCCTTTTCTAGGAAGCAGAAGGGCCCACGAGTACTTTGTACTTCAGAATCTGATCACTCATTGATGGTTCTCCCTGACCCTCTGTCAGAAGAACTAAATCAGGTCTTTCACAGTTCTGAATTGTCAGCTTTACCTCATGGGCAGGTCAGACTACCAAATAAGGCATAGAGCCTCTGAGCAGTCTACCATATAACAAGGTTTAGAAAGTCTCACAGCTAGAGAAGTTTACTGTCTCCACCAGGAGATTACATGAAGATGCTGTAAATGCAGACTTTCCATAAGAAGAACTTGGATTCCTATGAGCCACGATGGCGCCCGTACTGCCCTCTGCTTTGGATTTACTAACTATTCTTTCTTGGCTTCATGGACAAAAACCTGCTTTTTTGTTCTGCAAGGGTGATGGGACCAACTCACCAAAAATAGCCTCCAGCTGACACTGGCGCTTAACAAGTCACTTGCTCTGGGATGCTGCAGTTTTTCCTCACTCCTAACAGATGATGAAAGGAATGTCTGTCCTTCCTTCCCCCCTCCATCCTACACATTCCTTCTACCAAAGCAAAAAGTGATTAACGGATCTGAACAATCAAAATGAATAAAACTTTTTCTTAGTTAGTGTATTCCTTTAGTTCCTCAGTCAGAAATTCTTGGGGCCTCTTGTTAAGCTATTAACATGCTACTTCCTTCCTTTAAAACATCTGTTGCCTGCATTATAATTAGACTAACATTCTGCTTTAAAAACCCCTTTAGCCTTTCAATTTCTTTATAGGTTTCCCTGAGAATTCTAATTGAAATTTTCCTATATTATTCTTTCTAATAATGAATCTACTTTAGTTTTTATAAACTTGTGTAATTGGAAGGAGCACTATCTCAGGAAGGTCAGCATTTAAACCAGAGAGATGAAAATATGGTCTCTTTTTAAAGCCCCTCTTAAGTTTTCATATTTCTCTTGGAAAAAATGTATTATAATTCATTGGCTATACCACAAGAGTGAGTTTTCAAATCCACTCATTCCAAGTAATCAATTTATTTTTATTCTTTTCTTATTTTAAACTCATTATTCCTAAGGTTGAACTTTTATTAAAATTCTCAAACTATGCTTACTACTTCTTTATTTCTCTATCCTATTTTTTATCATTCTTGTTGCTCATTTGAGCTCTTTCTAGTTTGTTTCTATCTTTCCTTCAGGAAAATGCCCTTAGCTGGGTGTGATGATCCAGGGCATCAAAGAGTAAGACCTCATCTCCATATCCTGAGGCACTATGCTAGGTCGAGTATAACATCATGTTGTTTCTTATCTAATACTTGTTTCTCAAGACTTCCTGGGATCAGACTTTTTTATCTGATCTGCAGTGCCAGAGAGAAGGACCAAGTAAGTATCCACAAACCTAACCAGTAGCAGAATAAAAATGAGGTAAGCCATTGTGAAGTGCATTACATGTCTAAAATTCTCTTGCATCTGAATTCTCTGGGTTTATATACAGAAAAGTGTAGACCCAGGATACCGATGAATATCTTAGGTTATCTTTGATGCTGGGTTGTTGGTCCTTGGGTACCAATTTTCCTGGTCTATCACTGGATTAACCTTGGATGTGAAACAAGTTGAACAATCACTCAATCGGCTAATTCTGTTATACTTTATTTGCATCTCTGCCCATTATTTGCAAAGGAAACTTCTTACTCATGAAATAATAAAAATGGCAGAGATAGAAGATTGAGATGGGGCAAGTGAAATGTTTGAAGTTGGACAGTCTATCATTTTGATCTGAAGCATCTTGCAGTTTAATTCTGGAGGGACAACCTTACTTGCTAAGCCTCTAGAGTCTTATTTCAGCTCCTTTCTCCAGCCAATTCTTCCTTCTTGAGTATATGAGAAACTGAAAGCCACGACTGGACAACAGTTACCAGACAGTCAATGCCTGAAGCCAGACTTAGTGGAAGAAGATATTTTGGAAAATATGGCATCAGTTGCATCAGAGCAAACAGAATTTGGAGGCTGTGGTTGCCCAGAGAAAACCTAAATTCCATTTGTGAATGAACAAAGAATCCAAGGAGAAGATGAGCAGTTTCAGAGATAATGGCCCCATTCCTAAAGCAGAGATTGTGGCTTTGTTTCAAGATAAAACAGCAAGGTTTCTTTAGCCCTCATTGTGTTTAGAAAAAATAGGTTCCATAAAGAATCAAACACCAGAGTTCGGTGGGAGTTCTTGAAGATAACAGCTTTCCTCTTCTTAAATATGAGATTGGTGACTTTGAGGGCTATTATAATGCCTCCTCCTTTCTCGTGTCAGTATAGAACTTAAACTAGCCTTCAGTATTCATTCTTTTCTTCTGTATGCAAAGTACTGATCTTCTGTCCTTGTATTTTCTTAAGTCTCTCATGATGTGGGCATTTTTGTGAAGGATCCTGTCAGATCCTGAAAGAAATGGCAGTATTATCTTCCTGTGAAGATCCAGGGACTTTGAAAAACCTTTCTCTCAACTTTCACAAGTTCTAAGTTATCACAAGTAACTCTTCACTCTGGTTTCTTGCCAGCCAACCTATCTAGATTCCCTCTTTCACTTTTCCCTATCAAAATTTGCATTGTTCTGTCATTAACCCTAATGGTTAAAAAACAACAGCAACACATAATATTTTCTTCATGAAATATTACAAACCAGAAACACACTTGCAGCAGATGATGAACCACCATGAACAAGGACTCCTTGGCTATCAAGGCAGTGCCTTCCCCTAGTTCTCCAAAAATGCTATTTGAATGGATGTAAATAAGCATAAAGATTCCTGATTCTTTGCTGTTTCTTCTGGTGTTTGTATGTATATGTATGTCTCTATCTTCATGTTCTTTGACTTTGGGGGAGGGGGCAGGAGGGTTATGTGATCCAGTAACTCTCTCTTCACCAATTCCTTGTTATAGACTATTGGGGAGAGTCTTATTACAGTGACATCATCGACTTGCATCTGGGTGGTATGTATAGCAGCATTTCTTGTTGGCACTAACCCTGCTGACGTCCCTTCCCTACCCTGTCTCCCCATCCCTTGCTCATAAACAAGAGGAAATAAGCCTTGTAACCAAATGGCAAATGCACAGGCCCTTTTCCAGCTCAAATGAGCTATGCTCGTGGCACTCTTTAGGCCACAGATACTGTAGGAAAAATTTTGAAATTATATATTCTATTCAATTTTTCACAAAATCTCAAATCCCTAATCCAAGGCTTCTTAAATTTTTTCTACTCATGACCCCTTTTCACTCAAAAAATTTTTATATGACCCTAGATATATAAAACAGGTATACAAATCAAACATTTACTGATAAAAAATCATAATTTCACAAGCTTCATATTTAGTTAGGAGACCTCATATGGGGTCATGAACCACAGTTTAAGAAACTGGGCCCTAACCAACTTATCAGCATTGTAGCCTGGTCTTCATCTTTCTTGTGCTACCATATGTCAAAGTAAATGTTCCTTTTTTTTTTCCCTACTTCAAAATGAGATCCCCTTTCTATTTTAACCTTCCCCCATTTCCTACAAGCTTTACCGTCCTTATAGTAGCTCACAATTTTTTTGAGGACCCAGTTTCTGGGATAACCTTTTTAGTTAAGAGTGTTCTCACTCTTCCCATGAAGTTTCCAAAGATGAATTTCAGATAAACCAAAAGTGTAAGCATCTCTTTCCTTTGCTTTCTATGTATATTCTCTGATCTGAAAGAAGATCCTGTTAAATACCAAAGTTGCAGCGTTGCCCCAAACTTCTTCCAGTGTTTGTTTCCTAAGTGTATAAATATTTTTTTTCCATTTCTCTCTCTAAATCCCACATTTTCATTAATTTAGAAAATTTTGAGCCAAATTTTGAAAATTTGGAGTGATTTTTAAATAAGGGCTTGCCATGAAGACATTCAAATGGTTAATGCCTAAGATAATGATTTTTTTTTCCTCAATCTTCAGTTAGGTCCTTTCACCTCTTCCCTTTAAAGACTTTTCAACCAAAGTTCAAGGAAGAATTTACAAGATAGAAAAGATAGAGGAAGATAATTTTACTCTTCATACTTCTTACCCCAGCCATTCTTCCAAGAGCAATCTCCTCTGATTTTTTTCATTTTAAAAAAACCATCATTCTGTGGTTGTTGTTATAGTATCGTGCCATCCCTCTCCTCTTTAATGAGCTGCTAGGAAATACCCAGAATATCCTTTGGAAAAATAAAGAGTCACAAACTTCTCTTGATGATGATAATTATTACTGATCTGTGAGTAGTGCCTTGCCTCCATTTAATAAATTTCAATTGGTGAGTACCGGGCTGCAGACTCTTTGTTATCTTTGGGGACATCAGCATCCCTGTTTATTACATGCTGAAAAAGGGCTGATGCTAAACTTCCAGTTAACATATCCCATTCCCTGTCTAATGTCCTCATTAGTCCTTCCTCCTAACACTTGTGGGGATGGAAAAGGGGTGGAGAAAATGCTTCCCAAATCAAAACTTATGGATGAAACAAACTGTTTTTTAAATCCCTGTAATATCTATTTGTTTAAAACAAAACCCCCAGCCAATGTTACTGCTACCAGACACAGTCACTAAAGGTGCTTTTTGCCTTCTATATAGAATTAAACTTTGGAGATTACACTTAATAGATCAGTTTCATGCTCTGGTCTAATCTAGTGTTTTGCATATAGGGAGCTAAAAAATTTCAGAGGCATCTAAAAATAACAGGAAATGACTTCACTCTTAAAATCGATTTTGAGTTTCATGGAAAATCATCTTGCAGTTTAGACAACTACCTATAAAATAACAATGTCATTATGTCTTATATGCCTTCACTTCTCTTATTAAAAGACCCCATCCTCATCCCATTCTGATTTTCTTTTTGCTTTTTGTTATGTGTGACAACCTTGTAAAGGATATTGGACCATTCCATATTTATGAGGATGCCCTGTCACTTACCTCAGTCTAAGAAGAAGAAGACAAAAAGCTTTAGATAACCATCTGTCTAAGATACCTTGTAAAGTGTAATAAACAGACCTAAAAGAAGAATCAAGTCAGTTTGCAATTGCCTCGGACATTTCAACCTAGTGACATACTATCTCTGTTACCCCAAAAGCTCCTTGTCCGCTATCTGCCATAGGTCTAAAGAATCTCATTCTCCCTTATTATTATGTTCTAACAGGGCTATCAAAGCATCATTTAGTAATCAGTAATATGATCTTACTTTTCCTGTAGGTAATAAAGTAAGACATTCAGCAGGCAGTATTTGGGGATGCTGACTTGGTGTCCTACAGAAGAATTGTGAAATCACATTCCTAACTCTCAGTGCAGTATTGATCATCAAAATCTGTTTTAGAAGAAACCAGTGCTTTTTTAATTCGCTGAGTTATATAGAATTAAAGCTTTCCTTTTCTAAAAAACTGAATGTGGTAATTGAAAGAGAAATGATCTGAAAGTACAAAAAATAACTCTATAGAGAAAAAAAAGGGTTAAGAACTCTCAAGCATGCACTCTCTTCTACCTCACCTCATTATTACTTATTTTCACTCAATGGTAAAGTGACATTCTTCCAGCCTATTTCCCCTTTCTGTTACTTGCTCCAGTCTGGAGATGGATTCTGCATTGCAAATATTGAGTGAGGATTATCTTCTCTATCATCCATTTGCATATAGATTGGATGTGCCTTATTTTGCCTACACCCCCACATATTATGTCATGGAAACTTCCCCTTTCCACGCAACATTGTAAATTGATTTTTTCACACTGTGGTAGGGTAACTTTTTTTTTTTTTCTGTGCTTTATTTTGGGGAGCTAGTATGATTTTCTCAGTCGTACCCAGAATTCAACTTATAGTCAAGTACATATGAAAGTAGATATCATTAGGACTAGGGGCACGTTAGTTTGGGGAAGCAGAAAGGTCTACTTTAGCTCTATGGATAAGCTGTACCAACCCAGTCAAAAGAAAAAAAAATTGTCAGTCCGGTCTCTTTATTTTGTGTAATCTACACAAAACAAAGAAGATAAATGGAAGCTACATTCTTTAATATTATATCACCAGAGCTTTTTCCTAACCCTGGTCATGTTGCTTTTTACAGGTTTATAGTTAATTGTGAATAGGATCTGATTTCTAGTGACTTAAAATGTGAATTTTTCCAAATCTTCCCTTCCCCAAATGTTAAAATAGGATTTTTGGTGAGGTTTTTTTGTTTGTTGATTGGTTTGTTTTAAACTAAACTCTGTAATTTCAGGACTGCAGGGAAATCGAGTAAGGAAGCTTCTCCCAGTATAAGTCTTTAGCTACTCTCAATGAATCTCGAGGCACTGAAGGAGCTTGTGACTTATGTGGTCACACAACCAAAACCAGTCTCGTTTTCCATGTACTTTCTATCATTGCTTCCCTTATTTTATCAATATATTTTATTTTATATTTATATTATATAATATTTATATTATATTTATTTATATTTATATTATATTTATTTATATTTATATATATTATATTTATATAATATTTATATTATATTATATATTTTATATATATATATTTATATTATTTTATCAATATAAAGTCAAAATATGAGTGAATAATGGTATCTTTATGTGATATTGAAAGGAATAATATTGAGCCTCCTAGAGAAGGGGGGAAATGGTATTATTACTACCAGAAACCAAGTAATTAGAACCTCCTCTCAGGATGAAGGACCTTTCCTCCTCTCACCAGAAAACAACAGTTCAAGTGTCTAAGAGGTGATCAAAGTGCTTGCAGTGGCTTTTCCTGAAGGACGACATACATTTATTAGTGTCTGAGAGGAGCCAGACACTGCTATAAGCACTGACAGTGGGGGAGAACCTTAAACTATTGTTGAGGAAGAAGTGTGTCCCTTCTGTGGCAGAAAACAGAAGAAATGAGCCCTTTCACCTTAGCAATTATCTAAAGATATAGAGGAAGAAATGATAGCACATTAAGTACTTTGAAGGGTGTAGTAAAAAAATAAACTGCTTTCCATCAGAAGAAAAGGTATATAAATAATGTCCAACTTAAAAAAAAATTAACTTGTTTTTCAAAAAGATCTTTTTTTATTTGGTTTTCAGTTGAGCCACAATTCTATTTAATCTATTTAATTCATATTGTCCCTGATATAGCATCACTACTTATAGTATTTTGGAGCCTTATCTATATACATCACCATAGTTCTGTGGGAAAATGTGTTCAGCTCCACCTTAGGAAAGGGGAAAAAAACATCTCCCTCTCCTCCAAGCTCTCATGATGGCTTCTACTGTTGGACGGAAGGAGCTGCCTTTTCTTTTTCACCATCCTCCACTTTCCAGTCAGCAGTGCTGCTACCTCCATCACTTTTCCTTACAATAAGTCCTTGACCTGTCCTAGGGATGGGGAATTTGGGAGAAGGAAAAGTGTGTGAATTCAGTTAGAAAGTTTATGTGATAGAATGAACTTTCCCTACAATGTCACTTCCCATTTCAGGGCCAGCTCTTCAATCTCCATGTTTTAGTTATTAGATCCTAGAAATTATCTTAACTGTTTACTTTTGCTCCAACATTTCTAACCAGTATTTCCCTACTGTGATCTGTTGTAAAGAACAGGTTCTTTGCAATAGATTCTCTCCTGCTCTTCAATTCTTGGGAGCACGATCTTCCTTTTGAGATTTCCAAGGAATTTTTTCACTAGCAACAACAATAGGGAAATTGAATTAATAAAAATGAAAAGTACAAAGAAATATCTATTTCAAAAGGTTTTCAAAAGTTTGCAGAACTTGTCCCTAGTATTCCTTGAGCATCAAATGGAGTTAAGCTACTTTATAGAATAGGAAAATGCAAAATATGGCTTACAGATTTCCTCATTAAGACCAGTGAGCCAATGATAGTTTTTATATTTTTAAATAAAGTTTTATTAGATCTAAAATGTTTCTTAAAAATTCTCAGCCAAAGGGCTGAGTAGCTGTTGTTTGCCAACCCCTGATGTAGAATCACATCTTTGTCTTTATTCATTTGAACCGCCACTAATCTTTCGACTACTTTTAATCTTGATAGTTGGGACTTTCTTGTTCCCTAAAATATGGGGGAAAGAGGTCTTTTTATTTTGTTTTCATTTACACTTTATTCTGAGCTGACTCAGTCCAGTCCAAAAACCAAAAACTGAAACATTAGAGATATGAAGAAATTTAAAAAATAGTCCTCAAGCAACTCACAATCTAATAGAGACTTTTGAAATAACCATGTACAAACAAGCTATATACAAAACATAGGGTAGAGAAACTGAAATGAAGAATTTGGGAAAGGCTTCTTATAGAAATCTATGTATGGTGAACAACCAGTGAATAAGTCCAAAATGGCCTTTACTTGTTGTCTAGGGGAGGGGACAGAAAGGAAGGGAAGGAGAAAAATTTGGAACACAAAGGTGAATATTGAAAGTTAATCTTCGCATGTATTTTGAAATGGAAAAGCTATTATTATTAGAAGATGGCATGGCTTGTTTAAGTTCTAACCAGACTGTTCTGCACAGACTTTTAGTCTCCTTCCTGCCCAGTCGTTGGATGACAGAATATAAGGCAAAGTGTAAAATAGAAGGCTTGAGGGAGGACAGTTTTATATTTGATCTTGGAGATGACAGAAACCGCAGGCATTTATTCAGCGAGGAGTGGGGAAAAGAGGTCTGACCTGTGCTTTAAGATTGTTTTGATAACTGAGTGAAGGATGGACTAGAATAGCAAAAGACCTGAGGGAGGAGGAATCAACCAGCAGACCATTTCAATAGTCCCAAGAATAAAGTCATACATATCTTGGATTGCTTGCTGTCTAGGGATGGAGGGAAGAGAGATAGAAACAAATTTGGAACATAAGGTTTTGCAAGGGTAAATGTTGAAAACTGCATATATTTGGAAAATAAAAAGCTTAAAAAAAAAAGAATTAGGTTATAAGGATTGTAGTAGTAACATCAAAGGAAGGAAAAAGTATTCAAAAAATGTTAGAAAGATAGAATCAATAGGGCAGCAAAAGATTGGCTATCGAGGGAAGGAGATTTAAAAGTGGGGAGTCAAAGAACTGGGAAGATGGTACTTTTACCAATAATAGAGAAGTTGAAAGTTTTAGAGGAAAGATGAGTTGAGCTTTGGACATGTTGAGCTCAAGATATCCAATTACAGATAGCTCAAAGGCAGTTGGAGATGGGAGATTGGAGGTCAGCAGAGAAGTTAGAACTGACTTAGTAGATCCAAGAACCATTGGCACAGAGTAAACATCTAAGCTATTCTTTTAATCCCTTCCTTATATCCCCTGTAAACCACCTCCTGTCTCAATGTTTGACCTACTTCTGACTGCTTTTGACAGCCTTCCTACAACTAAATCCCAACTCTAGCACAAATCTACTCCCTTTCTTGTGACTATAGAATACCACTATCCCCCCACCTCTGTCATCTTCATTTTTCAGAATCAAATCAAACATATCAGGATCTATACACTCCCTCATATCTGCTTCCTTCCTTTCCATTCTCAACTCCCATCTAAGATATTTTTTAACCTCTGACTTCAATTAATACTTTACCTTCCTAATTGGTCTTCCTGCCTCCAGTCTCACTCCTGCTTCCCCTGAAGTCTCCATCCTTTTCTTTCCTTGCAAGTACAAACTCATTTTTTTCATCTACAAATTAGATGACTTCTGAATGTCCTTCCAGACAAGTCCTCTGATCCTAAGCCTGCAATTCTCAATTCCCCACATCTAGTGCCAATTCACCTTTCCGTCTTTATTCCATCTTTATTTTCTTCACATACTGTATTCTAACCAGACTGTTCTGCACAGACTTTTAGTCTCCTTCCTGCCCTATTTTGCCTCCCTATTCTTCTCCCAAATCTCTGCTTGTTAAAATCCTCTTCCTTCACAGGTACCACTTTCTTCATTAAGCTGTTCCTGATTGTCCCTCCTCTCCCCACTCCCTCTGCCCTGATTCCTCAAGCCATTCTCTTTGGCCTCTCCAATGCCTCTAATAATTTATTCCTTGCCCTGCATCATAATTATTTATATATGATACAATTATTTGTATGTGGTAATTCCTTACTACAATGTAATTTTTCAAGAACAGGGATTATATCGTTTTTATTCTTTATATCTTTATATAGCATTTGGTTAATATCTTCTAGGGTGTATTTTGCCTAAAGGAAGAGGCAAAATCAAATTATTTTGTGGATAGAGCATTTTTGTGAATAGAAACAGTCATCCTGTACTTGTACAGTTAGGAAAATGTCTTAGTTATGATTGCGTATTGATTGTGTATTGATTTCCTCTGCCCTTTTCCAATGAATTTGGACCCTATTCTTTATTCTCGTTAAGACGTGCCTTAAAAAGACACAGTAAGCTATTTTGAGTAGCAATTATATGTGAATAGAAATTCAACCACTTAAAAAAAAAATTAGTATGCATACTAACTACATTCCTAAAAGAGAAAGACTGAAGAAAACAATCAATCTCAAGCTGAGAGACAGGGTAGCTTTTAATGGGAATACTTCTAAGTGACTATTAGCTTTTGAAATGAGCTATTTGTAACTAATTATACCTGATGTACATATAGAATCTAACCTTCAATATTATTTATATTTGATAAGTAGATTTTACCAAAAAAAATCAGAAGGAGTTATCATTTGAATACACACTATGTTCAGAATACTGGGAGAATATCCGAGGGAAAAGAAAGTGTCCCTGCCTAAAGCAACTTGTAGTCTTACTTTTAATTGCACAGCCATCATAGGGAGATGCAAATGTAAAAACTGGGATTACTTCCTCTGTAAATTGGACCTGCCTTCTTTTCTCAAAACCGTTCAGAATGTCGAATATCACTACATTTTCCTGTCATATGAGAAACGTTCAGATTTAAATTTTCAGGCTCAGATTTCTACAGTTACTATTAGGTAAGGTAGGGCCTTCTCAGCCAACAGCTTGACTATTCATTCCTTTATGTTCATTTAAAATAAGACTAATTGTTGAATCTCCTGCTAAAAAAGAACTCAGCCCTGATTGTTCCCTCAGAAGTGTGTTCTTTGCCTGTTAAGACCATGACACCATTAGAAGCAGGTATCATATCCTGAGCTCTATGTTGTCTCCTTTTGTGTTCCCTTAGTTCTGTGATGGTCCCTTGCTAATGCTCCTCCCTGTTCAGTAACCATCTGGGTCTCTCCGCTCAAAGTTGTCTCTCCATACCATCCCCTCTCAGCTGCCCTGTGCCTCTCCTTGGCGTGTTAGTTCCTATTGTGTTCTGTCAGCTTACATCCTTGTTTCAGTCCTCCAGTCTAAACTCTTCCCTGGCTTTTGGAAATCAAGCCCCTTTACCACAATGGAAGGCAGCTTTTAAAAGTCTAGAGAGGAGGAGGAAAGACTGGTATTCTTTCTTCTGTGACCTCAGAGAATGGCACTATTTGCTGGTGAAGATTTCCCCATTTGGCCCAGCTTAAAGCAGTACCAATATTGTATCCTGGTGCCATCAAAAATGTTTGGGTGCTACCCCTGAGTTCCTTTCAGTAAGCATGGCAAAGTGGATGATGTTAGACTTCTACCCTTTAGTTTTACCTCCGGCACAGATTATACTAAGATCTTTGGAGATGGATGGATGGGTGAATTTGCTTGGGTTTGATTGTTACTTCACCTGCAAAATCAGAGAACTTCCCTACACACCAATTTGATCTGTCCCATATGCCCCTCGTCCAGATTGACTCAAAAGTGCACAATCCTACCCAAGACATATGGGTACTTGAGAAAATAAAAAGTCCAACACTCAAGACCTGACAGATCCTGGTTTTATAACATCCAACATCACTATAAAACAATTAGAAACAACCCAATTTTCCTGTAATGGAGTAGAGGGAATGGGTGTGTTCTTTGGGGACAAATTTTGCATTCCATTTCCAAGTTGTATACTCACCTCAGAGAATGTTCTGCTTGATTCCCTGATCTTTTCTTGTCTGGTTTCTTTGCTGCTTTAAAAAAACAAAAAAAAAAGAGAGAAAATAAAAAATAAAGGACTTAATTCATTTGTAGACTTGTTTCCCTTGTTTCTGCTTCTCCATTTTTCGTATTTTTTCTTTTCTTCTTATTGTTCCTTTCTTTCTCACTCGTATGCTTTTTGTCCTCTGCTTGTCTTTTATTTCACCTTTTCCCTATTCCTCTCCACTTCCAAATTCCTCTTTTTTTCGACTTTTCCTGCTCCTTGTCTTTTTCCTTTTCCTTCTCTTCCTTGTTTGGTCCTTTGAAGTTGAGCCCAGTGGCGGGACACCACGTCGTAGACCTCCCTCCTTCTGCCCTTGCTGTGTCCATGAAGGTAATGTAACATGATACAATCCCATTCCCACTGCCACGGAGGGGGTCATAGTACCATTAGTCAACCAGTGACCCAATTCCCAGATGTCTCTCTTTCATTCCCTTTCCCTTAAATCCCAACATTTACCCTCTGTTGTAACTTTTTATGACTGTGGCAGTTTGTTACAAGGTACAGTATCCCTTTGACAATTTGGGGGAGGAGGCCTAGGATATGGGAGTGAAGGCCAAGTCTTTGGTTTGGGGGAACTACAGCAGCTGCCCTAAAAACTCATCACCTCCATTGTTCACTGGGGCATTTGATTTCTCTGATCTTTCTAAGGAACCAGGGATACAGGGGAGAGAGCCTCCCATCTGTATGACTGATTTGCATTGTTGAAGTAAAGGAATACTGTGTCCTTAAAAAGACTGGTTTGCATAAACATCCTTAAGGTCTTAAAAAAAAAAAGAAAAAAAACACAAAACTTTGTACCCCATGTCTTGCTGAGTGTATTTTTGACTTTTGTCTAATTTGGAGTCTTGTTGTGATAATTGTTGTTGCAAAGGCATGAGGGAAGGGGACGGGGAGAATGTGATCGTGACTAACCTTGCTAACCTCTTACTCTGCTTTTCATGGCTCTCACGTTGACTTTCATCCACCCTACCTTTTCTCATTGGCTGTGAACAATCTCTACTGTAGTTCATGAGGAGTGTTCAGTTTTCACTTAGTTATTTCTTTCTATTGGGAGATGGGAAAGGAGACTTCTCCAGTGCTCTCTCATGACTCTGCCACACTATATAGCTTGCATGCTAAAGGTCCCATCTCCCTGTGGCTACCCTGTGGGTATATTGTGCAGAGATGCCCAAAAAGGAGTGCTTGGAACTGAGCAGATGGCTAGATTAAAAGCCAATAACCAAGTCTATTTGGTTGGGTGAGCAGAGCATTATTCCCCGCCAAGACTCAGTCATGTGCTGTATTAAGCAATGTAGCTCTGTAAATATGATGGTAGTTTGAGGCTTTTAGACTAGGAACTCATGAAAGGACTTAACCCTGGGAGCAAAGTTGCATGTGAAATGGAGCAGAGCATGGACACTAACTCAAACTACTTGTGGGAATGCAATAGTAGTCTTCTGCCTTTGCAGACTTTAGCCACCAAGTAAAGACTTGTATATGCCATCTTTTGCATTGAGAAAGATGTATTGCAAAAAATTCATTTGTTTTTTAATGGTGTGCCTGGAATATTAAGCATTGGGAGTATAGGAAAGCAGTAGCCCATGAAGTTCAAATACATCATGTACCTGGAAAGAATATGTGTTTGCCTAAAGAAACTCTGAATTGTAATGGTGATCACAAAATAAGTTAAAATAGGTATTTTATGGTTTTGTTCTTGTTAGAATGAAAGTGTAATTTTTCCAAAGAGTGAAATAGTCAATTGAGTCAGAGGATAGGGTTAGGAACTGGATTTTGTTCATGCTGCAGTCATTTCAAGCTTCTAAAGAGCAAGGTAGGATCACCTAAATGCCTATCAGCATTTTCGAAGTGAATTATGCCCTAAAAACCATCCCAGAAAGAATGATGTCCATAGGGGGTGGGGGGGAAATGTGTCCCCTTGCTGGACAGTTACTATACCAGGGAAGATTTTTTAAGAGTAAAGTAATTTACCAATGCAGGTTGAAACCTCCTTTGCAACTTTTAAAAAGAGTTGATGAAAGCATTAAGGAGTTAAATGATTCACCCAGTGTCACATAGCCAGTCAGTGGCTGAGGCAGACTTGAAACCCAGGCTTCCTGTTTCTGTTCACTATCTCACAATGCCTGGTGAATCTTACAATGGAAGACCCTTTAAGAGGCTTCCAAAAAATAAAAATAAAGAGACTACAGGTAAGACTATCCTTAACATTCATCCAAACATAAGAACCCATGTTGCCTGTTAAGTACTTCAAAGTAAATAATTCTGTAAGTTTTAGGTGAACCCACTTGCAAAATTTAAGAAGTCAGCACACCCTTTCCCTACATTTTATGCCCATTTGTGATATGAAGTACTTCTCTGTCAGAAAGTTCTTCCTTAAAACTCTTCAATTACAATTTAAACCCACTAAAACCAGAGGTTTAACTGAATAAGATCTCCGTGGATGTTGTGTATAAAAGACATTTCATTTTCAAATAGAAAATCTGAAAACTGGTGCTGAATTGGATCATGGAAGGTCTTTTTGTGCATTTTGTGATAGTATTAGCTTAATCAGGATAGGCAAAACACCCTATAGGAGGGAGAAATTGGGTTTTAAAAAAATAAAGAAAGAAAAAATCAGCGATAAATTAAGTAAAAAAATAATCCTGTGCAAAAAAAGGCATCTTACTGTATTAGACTATCAGCATATGTGACTCAAAAAGAAAGGCAGGACAGGGAAGAGTGGGGACGGGGAGTTGTTTGTTTTAAAGCACTTTAAAGTGGGCCGGGACCAACAAAGAGAGAAAGTCAGAGTCAAGGATAAGTTGGTGGTCAGAAGGTCTGTCAAGTGGAAATGAAAGAGTGGAAAAAGTGAATGGGGAAGGGGCGAATGATGGGTTCAGAGTTTCTGCAGACCTCTTCTCATCCTGTGTGTTGTAGGTAAACTTAACAGATCTGGCTTGGAAGTGTTCCAGCAGCTCTTGCTTGGCTCTCTTTGCACATTGGCCCCTGTGTTGTAATCCCAGTGAGCCGGGAGATGGCAGCTGAGTGTTTGTATCTTTTGACAGGCATGGGGAAGAAGGACGATCCGAAGCTGATGCAAGAGTGGTTCAAGCTGGTGCAAGAGAAAAATGCCCTGGTGCGCTATGAGTCGGAGCTTATGATATTGTGAGTGACGGGGCTGGGTCCATTGGTGGTGGGGAGAGGGGTGGAAGATCAGCAGAAGGAAAAGGACATCACTTTGTTCCTCCTGACCCATTTTTCAGTGCCCGTGAACTAGAACTCGAAGATCGGCAGAGTCGGTTACAACAAGAGCTCCGGGAACGGATGGCTGTAGAAGGTAAAAAATAATTTGGTTGTTGGCAAGTTGGTTTAGTCTTGTCTGTATTTATATATTTATATTATCTATATTAAAATAGAGATAATATTAAGTATATGTTTTATATATTATATATGAAATATATATTTAAAGATTTTGGCTTCCTCTGCAGACCACTTAAAGACAGATGAAGAGTTAATGGAAGAAAAGAGAATCCTGAATGAGATGTTAGAGGTGGTGGAACAGAGGGACTCTCTGGTCGCCTTGCTGGAGGAGCAGAGGCTTCGAGAGAAGGAAGAAGACAAGGATCTGGAGGCTGTCATGCTGTCCAAAGGCTTCAACATGAACTGGTCCTGAGTCTCTGCTGCACTCACCAGTCGCTCTTTCACAGCCATTTGGCCTGGGCTGGGCTCTCCAGAAACCCCTACTTGAGAAGGTCTGGCATTTTCTGAGAGCATACTTTCAAGTATCCATGTGCCTCGTCAACAGTGGAATTGAGCCTCGTGGGCTTTGGGGAAAACTCCGAGTGAGTCCGGCCACCTTGGAGGGCCTGGCTCGGGGCCCACCCGAGATATATGCACGGGGAGAAGGAAGAGCACAGAGTGATTGACACTTATTACGGAAAAGCCTTTCTCCTCCCAAATGGACTACGGTTGATCCTTTTTTCTATTTCCTCTACTAATCTCTTCAGTGAGAGAAGGAAGCAAAAAGACTCCCTGTGACAGCACTGCTACTATGGAGTTAACTTCCTATTGTGGAGGGATGTAAGCAGCCAAAGGGAGCAGAAGTTTTACCTATTCTTCCTATATCCCCATGGAAGAAACCCACCCACCCCCAACCTGAGAATACCCAAGAGAGTGAAAATAGGGCTGAGGTCCAGCCATCCACCGTGGAGGTCAGGACTGGGGAGATCTCCAGAGCTATCTGTGGAAGAGAAGAGGGTACATAAGGGAACAACCCTACACAACTTAGAGAAAGTTCATTTAGAGTGTGTGGCCCAAGCACTTCCCTGCGGCGAGGACCCCGGGCTTGGGGAGTGCTACCTTTCACCTTTGTTTTGAATTGCAACTATTTTGACACTGGAAAATACTGACTTTGAGGGACGGCGGGGGTCAAGGCCCCAGGTTTCAGACCGCATTTGAGGGCGGCCTCAGGACAGAAGGTTATTGACACTGTTCAGTACTTTAAGTTGGGAAAGGAGGATATGTTTTCCTTAATTTTTTTTCCTGTGTTTGCACAATGAAAATGAAGCAAAAGACCTGATGGGACCCTCGGTCATTTTGAACCTTTTTTTTTTTTTTTTTTTTCAATTAACTTATTTTTTTAATACTTGAAAAGAAGCAAGTTTGCTTTTTATATCTTTACAAGAAACACAAATCATCCCAGTGCTCGAATGAGGGATTACCCGACATCTGTCTTATATCATTCGTCATCCAATTGGCATCTGACTGAAATCTTGGTTACGTGCGTCTATTTATTCGTGTCCTTCATGATATTTCTAGCCTGTATTTCTGGTTGACTGCAGGGAATAGAACACAACCCTGTGGTGACCCAGTTGGTTTTTTTTTCTTATTTTATCTGATGGCTTGCTCTGTGCCCTCCCGTGTGTCCTATTCTGGCTGAGACCTAATCTTGGCCCCCTGCCTCCTGACTTGGAGAGCAGCAGGTCTCCAGGACCCAGCTTTCCCTTTTCCTCCGTGCTTCAGATTTGCAATAGTCATGTGTCAGAGAATATATTTCCATTAATATTCAAGGCAAAGCCAAGATTACGACACCAATCTTCTGTCTCCTCTTGCCCACCTTACTCTTGGTTTCGATCCTGGCTCTGAAAAAGCTGCTCTTCTCATATCTGACATCAAGGGTTTCTCCTACCAAAAATACACTGATAAAAGAAGGTAGAGGAGTTAACCTTCTTTATCGACTAGTCTGACTGACATTGATGCATCTTAATCCAGTGGGCAGGAGCCTCACTAAGGAGAGCTCCCCCAGACCAAGCCCCTCACAAAGAAATGCACTGAGCAGGACTTCACTGATAGGTTTGGGCAGACTTCCCAGGCAAATAGATGAACTATATTTGCTCTCCCTCTTCTCCAGAATGATGGGAGGGGAGAGCCTTAGAGTTGACTAGCAGCATGCAATCAGCAGCTTGAACCAAGCTCACTGCAGTTTACTTCTCAGAGTTCCCAGTTCCACTAGCTTAGACTGACCCAGGAGTCTTAATTGTTGTGCGGTGAACCCAGGGAAGTCTTTGCCAGACCAGGCGATCTCCATCCGAGTCTTGATTAGGCCGAGTGAAGCCCTGGCACCTATCAGAAGCAACCTATGGATAAGGCAAGAGTCAGATCTGACCTTGAAATTTCTGTGGGGAATCATCTTGTGCCTCAACCATAACATCCTCCTTGGACTTCAGTTTCCTCATGAGGAGGATTGACTACATGGCCTCCAAGGTCCCTTCCAGCTCTAAAGCTATGAGCCTTTTAACAATAAAGGAGCAAAGATTTTGTCCCTTAATTCTTTCTGCCTAAAATCTGCCATCTTTTCCTATGGAAATCCCCCATTGACAAGCTGCTAGATCCTACCCCAAGCTCTGACTTTTATCCCTGTCTCCATATTTCTAGTACAGCGTTCGCCATTTTTGCTCCCTTTTCTCAAAAGAAAAAATGTTCAGTATTCTGCTTTTGAGCCCCCACCTTTCCAAGAAATGGGGACCTACCCCTGTAGTGTATTGAACACTACTCTATAACTATGTGGCCTTCTCACCATCACCGCTCCAGTGGGCAGGAGTTAAGGATCAATTCAGGATTAAATCCTAAATTACTTAAAAGGATATCACAGTGGTGATGATGACATGCTTCGAGTAGCCTGACGTAGCAGCTATCTCCTCTCTTGCTTTTATCTCTTTCCTACTCCTGCTGCTGCCAAGAATGTGAATATTCACACTACTGCAGCCTATTAAATCACGGTCTGCTGCAGGGAAAGTGTTGTACTAAACATACTATGCATATAAAAGGGGCTTAATAAATGCTTATTGAATTAAATTTGGAGAAAAAAACATATTTTAAAAAAAATTTCAAACCTGTAAAATATTCCCCTAATCAACAGTATTATGGCGTCAGTGTGTTCAGTGGCAGGAAACGTATCATCAATTACTTGCAAAAATTCTGTTTTATATTTCCAACCTTTAGTTGGAGTCTTAGTTACTCCTTACAAAGGAGCCTGAACTCCATTGAGTACAGCCTGATATTTTTTCAGACTGTAGAAATGGATTCTTTTTTTAAACAACCATTTTTGTTAACCACTGTTTTGCGGATTTTCTTAGTACTCTGACAACACAAGTAGCATGTAAAGTTTCCCAGCTCTGGCTTTCCAGTTTTCCAGCTAAGCTTTCTTTCTCAGATCTTAGCTCCTGGAAAACAGGATCCCTGGTTCTACAGAAATCCCAGAATTGCTTTTAGTGAACACAAGCACAAAAAAACCCAAAACCCATAACTGCCCACCTAACAGCTTGGGGGTAACAGGATCCCCATTGTTTGAAGGGAAAGCGCTTTGGTTCTGAGTCTCACGGATCATTTAGCCGTATGGCTAGGTATCTCTCGGTCTGTGACCCTGTCCATACCCAAACTGGTACCATCAGTGAGTTTGGAATCTAGCTTCAGTTCTTTGCTCCCAGACTGATTCTAACCAGCACCAATGGAACAATCATCTACTCCCATTAAGCAGAAGTATTTTCACAGAAGGGTGACGAGGGGGGAGAGTAGAAGAGGAATACATTGGACCTGCCTGACCAAGAAAACTGGTCCATTTTATGCACAAAATAAGTTTTAGAAAGATATACATGGTGTATTTTTTAGGTATTTTAGTAACATAGTTAACTATTCTGCATTTCCTTCACTGTAGTGAAACAGACATGCTAAGCAAGCAGCCACAATTTCTGAAAAAAGCCCATATTCACATATTTTACATATATCAATATATATACATATGTTCATGTATATATGTGCATACATTGTTTAGTAATGAGTAATAACCTTTATTGGCATTTGTTCCTTTGTCTGTCTGTAAAAACTCCCTTCTCATCTCTTGAATTCCCATACAAGGCAGTATCTGATATAGTTCATCTTGGCCAAAAATGAACTCTCATGAGTGGGACCATACAACATAGTTCATTCATAAACAGATTCTCCATGAAGTTAAAGAATTCATTTTGTCCTGGATTCCAAGAAGCATCCAAGCTCCAAACATTGATTCGCTCTTTTTAGTACAACTAAAAAACTAAGTTGCTCCCCATAGTTTCAACCCACATTCAGCCAGTAGGAATGGATAGGGCCCTAGAATGGGCCAAGTCCCACCTTCCTTGGTTGGAAGTCAGTCCAACTAGAATTCCAAAGATGTCTTCATCCCTTTCCACCAGAGGCTTTGCTTTCTCTTCCCTTTCTCCCAATGATTTTCCCAGCATAAAATCAGATGTTACCTTCCCACTCTTCCTCGCTCTCCTGATAAATCAAGACCCCTCTCCACATTCAGCCTGCTTCTCTGAAACATGGTTGGTTCCATGATCACCAGCAAAACTGCACACAAAATCCTGTTTATTTTAACTGGAGAATGAGATGTAGCTATGTATGTCAATGGGAAGCCTAGAAAAGGTGATTTTGTTACCCAGCTTAGTTTTTTATTTCTATTCATTCTTTTGGGGCAAACGGATTCCACTTAAGCCATTCCATCTCCTTTGTAAAGATTGTCCAAAATAATGAGTGTAAAGCCTCTTCAGTGTTATGGACAGGTGGAGTAGGGCAAAGTGTTACAAGGAAAACGGTGTCTCCTACTCAGACCTGGTCCTGTTCTTAACTAACAGCAGTGAATGAGCCCTAGAGACCATATTTTGTTGGTTGCACCAGGTAACTAAAACCCCAGTAGACTGCCCTTTGTTAAATGTGGGCTGGCTCCCTTGATGAGATAGCCCAGCTCCCTCACCACTACCTGGAATGTTAAAGGGAAAGTTGAACTCTTCTTCCAGTCTCCACAGCAGCTGCTGCTGCAGAGGACCATTCTTACGTCGTTTTTTTCCTTGGTCCCTATCCCTTTCAGTTCTGGCATGACCTTCCTAAGCTGGGAGCTGTCGTTCCCAAATTTTGCAGGTGTCAGGATCTGACATCCTCTCCTGTTTAGACTTTCACAAGTCAACTATAGAGAATGTCCCAATTATTCAAGAATAAAATTCCGTATCCCCATGCAGCTTCCACAGGGAATCACTTAGCCCTCTGTGATGGATCAGGTTTCTCAAACAGTTAAGATATTGGCCAGGTCCTAGGCAGTATTCCCTTTGTAAATGATTTTCACCTTTAAGGATAATTCTCCATACAACGTTAGCAAAAATAAAAGTGTGAGAGAGGGAGAGAGTCTTCACAGCTAATAGTAGATTGAAGACATGGAGAAATTAACATTCCTGATTTCTGTTCCTGCTTCTGCACCAACTTAGTATGTGTTGCTAGGGAAGTCATCTCTTTCTCGATGCTTCAGTCCCCTGACTGTAAAATGATGATACTTAGGAATGTTGTGAGGGGTAATAATTTATAAATAATAACATATCCTAAAGTACCTGGAGCTGTATCGTTTTATTCTGGGTGTTTAAATTGTTCAAATTAATAACTCCTTCCTGTAGAGACTGGTCTGAAATAAAGGAAACCCAACAGGACCCCTAAGACAGCTCTACACAAAAGAATATATTCCTGCTGCCAAGTAATGCTGCCTGATCTGAGATCAATCAGAATATTTTCAGTTTATTTTTTGTGTCCACATTTGACCCTTTTACTACTTCTCTTCTTGCTTATTAGATGTTGGCTGCTAGATAAGCAATAAGGACACGATGTTAAGTGCCCTCTACTCTTTTGTCTTCCATTCATCCTTAAATACAACCTTAAAATGTCCTGCAGCCAGTCAGCACTCCATATCCCACCTTGAATGCTGCAAGCGGCCGATATGTTAAGCATAGGTTCTCCCCACCTCAGTGTTCTGCCAGAGGTATCAAGAGAAGTGTTGAGTGTAATGATTGTCCTCCATAATATCAGGAAGAATGTATCCTACAGAGTAAGAACTAAGAGGGACTCGGGACTACCAAGGAACACAGGACTTTCTAGAGATCGGGACTTTAGTGCCTTGCTAAATAGGAGAGCACCTAGAAAACCAGACTCTCTCCTGGAACTTGAGGAAATTCACTGATATTTTCAGCAAATGTTAGTCCTGCCCCATGAGTCTGTCCTCCACAAAGATACGGAGAAACATTTAACTGCCTTCATTTCCATTGTTCCAAAAGCCCTCTTGTCTGAAGAAGTAACTGTTCACACCCTTCCTCACACACTTTTACAAATAACATTACTCCTCACCAGCTTCACTGGAATACAGGAAAAGATTTCTGGAGCAAAGAATGAAGGGGTTAGATCATTTCAAGAAATTCCTCTTTATGTTTTCAAATTATTTATTCAGAGTTAGGGAAGGATCGGAGAGTGTGTCTAGACATTTCATAGATACAGCTGTCCCAAGTTCTTTGTGGTTCTGATCACCGTGTTGTACAGTTATTAGACCTGAGTGAAGTACTAGGTACCTGATCTACTACACTTGTGTACTATGGAAATAAATATCCCTCACCTTTTCCCTTCATTGTCTTCACAGAGATTGATATCAAGCATTCTTCCCGCCCACATGCATGATCTAGGTCACTGTTGGTTCAAGAATTCCATTTTTACATCAAACCCAGAGACGAGAAAGGGGGGAAACACCACCCAGCTATCATCTGGCATAGGTTAGGAGTGGGCCAAACCCTCCACACAGTGATGGACAGGAAGAGACCTAATTCCTCCATCAAAACTGACAAAGGTTTGGTATGGTATGGGGAATAGCACAGGACCGCAAAGAAACACTTGAACGGGAATTCCCAGAGAAGTAGCTGTTGGAAAAGAAAGCTTTCTGAGTATCGAGATAGGAAAGATGGAAAGAATGCCATATTGTAATGGCATTGTGGTAATTTAAATATTACACACACATTCACACCAAATACACTCTAAATGAAGGGATTTGCCTCTTGCACCTTCTTCAAGGATAGGAGAATTCTGATATTCAGACTTTAAAGGTTTTTATAGCTTGTGTGTGGAGTATAACAGTAAAAAGTATCTTCTGTGTAGAAATAAACATTTTCTTCAGTTCAGTTTGGTTCTGGTGTACATTTGCTCTCTAGATGTTTATGCCCTCCAAATGGCCAACAGCTAAAATAAAGTCTGTTGTTATTTTTTTCTTCTGCGTGGTAGAAGCTGATTTTGTCTCAAGTAAATAAATTCTTGCCTGCGATGGGGCTCCAGCTTGGGGTGGCTGTTTTTCAGTGGTGGACTGGACCAGATGATCAGAAATCTGTATGTGCAGCCCATATAGATGTAAGCAATTACACTGAGCTTCAATTACAATCACTAATCCCAGCCTACTTAATGATACCTGGCAATAGCAGTTGCGTGATAGTGTTCAGGCTCCACTAGTCAATGAGTGTGCTAGATAATTAAGAATAAAAAAAAAAAAAAAAACTAGTGAGGATGAAGGAAGGGTTGTGTAAAGTAGGCAGAAAAAAAATTGAAAAGAGTTCATGGCAGTTCCTATAGAAGAACAATTCCTAAAGCAATAAGGTCAAATTTCATCAAACTTCTGGCCGAGGAGGCTAATTAAAAAGTAAATGGCAAGAGGTAATAGTTTTGGTGACAATAATATTTAATTGCTTAATCATAGTTCCATGCTTCTCCGACTTTATCACCTTTTCATCCATATAGTCCTCATGAGGGTTGCCAAAATCCTTCACTTCTATGGTCTTCTATGCTATTAAGAAAGCAATAGTTCAGATCTTCCTCTTAGCAATGTAGCATGTTGAAAGTAGAGCAGGTTAGACATAATCCACACCTTTAGTAAAGTTGCAGGATACAAAATAAGTCCATATAAATCATCAGCATTTTTATATATCACTAACAAAATCCAACAGCAGGAGATACAAAGAGAAATTCTATTTAAAATAACTGTCAATAGTATAAAATATTTGGGATTCTATCAGGAACTATATGAACAAAACTACAAAACACTCTCCACAAAAATAAAGTCTGATCTAAACAATTGGAAAAAGATTAATTGCTCTTGGATAGGTCGAGTGAATATAACAAAGATGACAATACTCCCTAAAGTAATCTATTTATTTAGCGCTATACCAATCAATGTCCCAAAAAACTATTTTAATGACAACAAAGTTCATTTGTAAGAACAAAAGGTCAAGAATTTCAAGGGAATTAATGAAAAAAGCAAATGAAGGTGGTCTAGCTGTACCTGATCTAAAACTATATTATAAAGCAGCAGTCACCAAAACCATTTGTTATTGGCTAAGAAATAGACTAGTTGATCAGTGGAATAGGTTAGGTTCAAAGGACATAACAGTGTTTGACAAACCCAGAGATCCCAGCTTTTGGGATAAGAATTCACTGTTTGACAAAAACTGCTGGGAAAATTGGAAATTAGAATGGCAGAAAACTAGGCATTGACCTACACTTAACACCGCATACCAGGAGGAGGTCAAAATGGGTCCATGATTTAGGCATAAAGAATGAGATCATAAATAAATTAGAAGAAGAACATAGAATAGTTTACCTCTCAGACCTGTGGAGAAGGAAGGAGTTTGTGACCAAAGAAGAACTAGAGATTATTATTGATCACAAAATAGAAAATTTTGATTATATCAAGTTAAAAAGGTTTTGTACAAACAAGACTAATGCAGACAAGATTAAAAGGGAAGCAATAAACTGGGAAAACACTTTTACAGTCAAAGGTTCTGATAAAAACCTTGTTTCCAAAAATATAATGAGAATTGACTCTAATTTATAAGAAATCAAATCATTCTCCAATTGATAAATGGTCAAAGGATATGAACAGACAATTCTCAGATGAAGAAATTGAAATTAGCCATATGAAAAGGTGTTCCAAATCATTGTTGATCAGAGAAATGCAAATTAAGGCAACTCTGAGATATCACTACACACCTGTCAGATTGGCTAAGATGACAGGAAAAAATAATGATGAATGTTGGAGGGGATGCGGGAAAACTGGGACACTAATACATTGTTGGTGGAATTGTGAATGAATCCAGCCATTCTGGAGAGCAATCTGGAATTATGCCCAAAAGTTATCAAACTGTCCATACCCTTTGATCTAGCAGTGTTACTACTGGGCTTATATCCCAAAGAGATCTTAAAGAAGGAAAAGGGACCTGTATGTGCAAGAATGTTTGTGGCAGCCCTCTTTGTAGTGTCTAGAAATTGGAAATTGAATGGATACCCATTAGTTGGAGAATGGCTGAATAAATTATGGTATATGAATGTTGTGGAGTATTGTTCTGTAAAAATGACCAGCAGGATGATTTCAGAAAGGCCTGGAGAAACTTGCATGATCTGATGCTGAGTGAAGTGAGCAGAACCAGATCATTTTACATTTCAATAACAATACTATATGATGATCAATTCTGATGGATATGGCCCTCTCCAACAATGAGATGAACCAAATCAGTTCCAATAGAGCAGTAATGATCAGAATCAGCTACACTCAGGGAAAGAACTCTGGGAAATGAGTGTGGACCACAACATAGCATTTCCACTCCTTCTGTTGTTTGCTTGCGTTTTTGTTTTCCTTCCCAGGTTATTTTTATTTTTACCTTCTTTCTAAATCCAATTTTCCTTATGCAGCAAGATAACTGTATAAATATGTATACATATATTGGGTTTAACATATACTTTAACATATTTAACATGTATGGGACTACCTTCCATCTAGAGGAGGGGGTGGAGGGAAAGAGGGGAAAAGTTGGAACAGAAGTTTTTGCAAGGGTCAATGCTGAAAAATTACCCATGCATATGTTTTGTAAATAAAAAGCTATAATAATAATAAAAAAAAAAGAAAGAAAGAAAGTAGAGCAGGATAAGAAGAGCAGTAAGATGGAAGAAAGCAGATTATCATGATCAGGTAATGCATAAGATGTCAGCCCCACTAAACAATCCTATAGCTCCAGTCATTTTTATTGTTGTATTGATGATGCTTTTTTTTTTTTTTTAACAATGCTACCTCTTCCCAACACTACTCCTCTAGAGAATCCATTATTGTAACAAAAATAATTTTGCAAAATAATTTAATCAAACAAACCTATAATATTCATGTCTGACAGCATGTGCCTTATTCAGCTTTGTGGTATTCTGATATATTTTAATATTTCCCTTTACATTATTGTCATTGTGTATGTATTTCTCCTTATTTTATTTACTTCAGTCTGCAAAAATTTATACAAGGCTTCCCAAGCATTTCTCATTTCTTCAGTCATTATTTCTTAGTAGCAAAATAATTGTTGTCATTTTTATACCATAGTTCAAACATTTCCCCAAATGATGGATATGCACTTTGCTTAGTTTTTTGCTACCATAAAAATGTGTCAATGATTATTTTGTTACATAGTGGACCATCGTTGAACTCCTTAAGGTATTTTCCCAATGGAGGATCCTACATCAAGAATATTAATGCTTTAATTTCCCACCAGCTCCACTAGTAAATATAATAGTTATATCAGTGTTCTCATTCTCTAACTCCAGTATTCTTGTTTCTCTCAGAACTCTGCTCCCCACAATTAGAAACAGGCACAACTTGCAAAGTTCCACTGCAATCACCCATTCCTCTTCTAACCAAACTAAAAATGGCCTCTGAGGACAGGAAATAGTATGTCTAGGTTTGTTTTTCCACATCCTAGAATGTGGCTCCATCACCCCTTTTCTTATGATATAAGGGGAAAGAAAAAGGTGTAAAAATAAATTGGGGAGCATCTAGGTGGTACAGTGGGTAGAACACCAGCCTTGAAGTCAGGAGGACCTGAGTTCAAATGTGAGTTCAAACATTTAACACTTTCTGGCTCTGTGACCCTGGGCAAGTCACTTAACCCTAATTGCCTCAGTAAAAAAATAAATAAAAATAAATTGAGGAATTTATTTTGAATATCTTGTGGATAGATGTTATAAAGCTAGAATTACTAGAGAAAGAGAAGGCTAGATAACATTAGCATTCAGCATACATAAAAATATTTGCTTCCTGCTTAAAAATAAACAAAAGTTTCATTCCATCACTTTTAGTTTAAGCCCTAATATATAATGGATAATTTATGAATTTCTGTGATTTATGTTAATGCTTATCTTCCTAATTCTAATCCAAAATCTCAAAATTGGTAAATGAGAGTTGAGGGTTGAGTCTTCAAAATAGATCTTACCAATTGATATATCCCTCATGAAAGAAAGATAATATCATTCCAACCTAAAACCCAATAAGAAGTGTGTTTCTCTCTGACCACCTAGTTAGATATATTCTTGAATATTTACCTCTGGAGAATTGTCTTCCATAATTATCAATGATTAAGTAAGATATCTTCTTTATGTTCTTTGCCTAGTGAGATGGTCAGTATCTCACACTAGTTTTTGCCATTTTTCTTTTCTTAAAAAGAAAAAAACTATATACTGGACTAGATTTGGTGAGGGTCTTAATTGTCAAGCTAAAGAGTTGGAACCAGTCCAGAGGCACCTGGGAGCCAATGAAGATTTTTGAGCAGAGGGGAAATATAAAAGTTGTACTTTAGGAAAATTAATCTGGTTGCAATGTATAGTATGAATTTGATGGATGAAAAACTAAAGGCCATCTCAATCATCAAAAGAAATCTTTTTTTTTTTTAAGTTAATGATACAGTTTAATTTTTTTGCATTTTTAAAATGGCTTTTTATTTACAAGATGTATGCATGGGTAATTTTCCAGCATTGACAATTGCAAAACCTTTTGTTTCAACTTTTCCCCTCTTTCCCCCCACCCCTCCCCCAGATGGCAGGTTGACCAATACATGTTAAATATGTTAAAGTATAAGTTAAATACAATATATGTATACATATTTATATAGTTATCTTGCTGCACAAGTAGCACAGTAGCCTGTGAAGAAAATCCAAAATGCAGGAGAAAAAAAATAAGAGAGATTGGGAATTCTATGTAGTGGTTCACATTCATCTCCCAGAGTTCTTTCACTGGGTGTAGCTGGTTCTCTTCATCATTGAACAAATGGAACTGATTTGGTTCATCTCATTGTTGAAAATGGCCACATCCATCAGAATTCATCATCATGTAGTATTGTTGTTGAAGTATACAACAAGTTCCTGGTCCTGCTCATTTCACTCAGCATCAGTTCATGTAAGTCTCTCCAGACCTTTCTGAAATCATCCTGTTGGTCATTTCTTACAGAACAATAATATTCCATAATATTCATATACCACAATTTATTCAGCCAATCTCCAATTGATGGGCATCCACTTAGTTTCCAGTTTCTGGCCACCACAAAGAAGGCTGCCACAAACATTTTGCACATACAGGTCCCTTTCCCTTCTTTAAGATCTCTTTGGGATACAGGCCCAGTAGCACTGCTGGGTCAAAGGGTATGCACAGTTTGAAAAACTTTTTTGGCCATAATTCCAGATTGCTCTCCAGAATGGTTGGATTAGTTCACAACTCCACCAACAATGCATCAGTGTCCCAGTTTTCCCACATCTCCTTTAACATTCATCATCCTTTTTTCCTGTCATCCCAGCCAATCTGACAGGTGTGTAGTGTATCTCAGAGTTGTCTTAATTTGCATTTCTCTGATTAATAATGACTTGGAGCATCTTTTCATATGGCTAGAAATAGTCCAAAAAACAAACAAACAAACAAACAAAGAAGTCTTGAATTAATTTGGTTATCATGGAAATGCAAAGGAGAAAAGGAATGTAACCTATGTTGTAGATGTGGAATATACTAAACTTGTCCACTAACTGAATTGGAGTGAAAGGAAGGGACCACAAAGAGAAGGAAAATTAAAAATGGCAGGAAGGTTCATACTCTGGTGCATAAGAAAATAATTGTGACAGTAACAGAAATAGGAAAATTCATTTGGAGTTGTTTGGTGAATTGTGTGAAGTATTTGAGTTTGAGGCTCTGGTGAGACATCTAGTTGGAGATGTCCTGCACACATTTATAATGTTGGACTGGAACTTACAAGGTAGATCAAAGCTCCAAATATGAAAGTTGTCTACAGATATTTGTGGAAGCCAATGCAGTGAATAAGATTGTCAAAGAAGAGAGTGGAGAAAGAAAGAAAAAAGAAAAGGAATGGAATATTAGGGAATGTCTATATTTAGAGGGGGGGAGAAAAAAGTAGCCTTTGGAGAGAGAACAGAAAGAAGAGAGCACAATATCATATAAACAAAAGGGGGAAAGGGTTTCAGAAAAAAAAAAGAAGTCAACGATTTCAGAGGTTTCAGAGAGATTGAGATCTAATAAAAGGTCCTGAATTTAACTACCAAAAAGGCAGATATCAGAAATGAGATTCAACATGACATGAGTTTATTGCATGTATCTTGCAATACTCTGAATGCTTTCTTAAGCACTTATCTTTATTAAGATAAATGTGAAAGTGATTACTTATTCAACAACGTTGAAATTACCTAACCCAGAAGCATAGAACTGCAGTCCATAAGCCAAAGCTGGGCAGTTCCACCTGTTCTTTTCTGGGTCTCAGTGGAAATGGAGTAAATAATGGCTCTCTTAGGATACTTCCCAGGAGGAGGGGAGACAAGGACCACCCATGACTGAGAAGGTGGAGACGGTGAAAGACAGTTCCACTAAATTACACTAGAGGGCAACTGTGTCCGCCCATGAGATTCCCTTCTCTGGCCATTCTTAGGATTTCTTTGCTACGGGAGACTTTCTGTTACTGGCTTAGGGCAAGGATTCTTAATCTTTTTTTGTGTCATTTTGTGATTGTCAACAGCCTAATGAAGACTGTGGATCTCCTTTCAGAATGCTTTTAAGCGTATAAAATAAGATATAGGGTTACCAAAAAAAAAAAAAAAAAACAATTAGGAGAAAATTCAGTTATCAAAATATTAAATAAGTTCGTTGACCCCAGGTTAAGAATCTCTGAGAGAAAAAGATCTGCATCAGTCATCTAGTTCTTCAACAAGATCAATGGATAAGAAAATGAAGCTGGAAGATGAAACCCCTGAGGAAAGGAGACCTAACATTAACCCTCAGGAAGCAATGTCTTGAGATTACCCCCCCTTCCCCCACCGCCAATGAATAATACTGCTAAAAATCAAGTGATGTCCCCAGAAACCTGCGCAGAGTAAACAACCTAAGAGAGGCAGGACTTGAATTCAGATCTTACTGATTCTTGAGTCCACTGCTCTATCCACTCGATCACTTGAGATAATAGTCTGTCTTGTTAAATGATCATTTCAAGCTTCAAAAGGTGAAGGATTGTTATTTGCCCTTCATTCTCAAAGAGGACCATAACATCAGGAAAAAATGAAGGAAGCATCAAGATAAGAAGCTGTTCCCAACCTGATTTGTGCAAAAATTAAAAGAACTGGCCACTGAAGTGGAAATGAGTAGCACCTTGAGAGGTCACAGTCACTTGTTCTTAGAATTTGGGATACAGAAGTAATCTGATATGACATGCACCCTATATTTAGGGCAAAATTTTCTAAAAGAAGTCAGCCCACCAGAATGGTAATTCTCGAGAATAAAGTTCTAAAGGAGCAAAGATAAGCTATTCTAATGAGAATGGAAGTTATCTAAAAAGATCAGTGTAGATACAGAAACTCATCAATCAGTTTAGATTTTTAAAGGATCTGCCCAGAGATGGAAACAGGACGGAAAAAGAGGGTGGATTGTTGTTGAGTCATCGTTGAGTCATAGCCAACTCTTCACAAACACATTTGGGGTTTTCTTGGGTGGTTTACCATTTACTTCTCCAGCTCGTTTTTCAAATGATGAAACTGGAGTTTGAGGTTGGATTTGAACTGAATCTGCCTAACTTCAAGCCCAGGGCTCTATCCACTGTACCACCTAGCTACCCTGAAAGAAAAGTACAATCCTGCAAAAACATTGATAGAAATGCTAAAGCTTAGGATGAGTTCGAGCTGGAGAGAGAGAGAGAGAGGAAAATGAGAGACAGACGCAGAAATAGAGACAGAAACAGAAAGAAAAAAGAGAGAAAAAAGGGAGGAAGGGAGGGACAGAAAGAGAAAAAAAGAAAAAGAGGCAGCGAATAAAGAAAGGGAGGAAGGAAAGGATAATGAAACAGGGGAGGTGATAGGATCAAAAGAAAAAAAAATGATCAAGATGAATGGGACAATAGTAACACTCCTGTTTTGTTTCTGTTTTTCCCTGTAGTGATGGTGGCAAACAAAGTAACTAAAAAGGAGACAGAGCAGGGTAAGAATCATAGTTGGTAGGTAACCTGCCAACAAACTTTGGTTTGATTGTTGGTATTATAATATTAGGTCCTTGTCCACTGATCAATGAATGGATATTGCTGAAGGAGTTGAATTTTATAGTTTTGAAGGAAAAAAAAGAGAGAATGAGGAGGAGAAAGTAGGCAAAAAAAAAAAAAAAAAAAGAGTTAGCAGAGTGCCTTTCATGTTACACCCAAAAGATACAAGATATATTATTTCATAAGTCATTTAATGTTTCCTTACTGCAGTCCTAATATTAAGTTTTTGCAAAATGATCACCACGAAAATAATTGCAGCTTATACACCAGCACTGGTTGCTAGGACAAAGATGAGAAGTCCTAGGAAGAATAATAAAATTCTCATATCAAATCAGTATAAGTTCTAATAGTTGCACAATAACTTCCAGGAAAGGATGGAAAAATATGCTTAGGAGAACGAAATAATGAGAGAACAAAATTTGTAGATTACATAGAAGTATCACAAATCCATATTACAAACACATTCTTTTTTTTAAGTCAAGTATTAAGTATTTATTGATTTTTATCAATAGCAGAATTTTAATACACAGGGTAAGAAAGAACAGGAAATTCACAGTTAGAATTTGGGTTTCAGAATACAAACTAACAACAACAAAAACAATACACCCCACCAAAATATTTGTCTGCTTTCTAGTCATACTTTGTCCAAAATGAAGATGTAAATGTTTGTGTTTCTAATGTTTATTATTTTTTCTACAGTAACTGGCTCTTAAGGTTTAGACTCTGGTTCCCTCCAGCTATCACTCAGAGGGTTCTAGATATCTGAATCCTGCTCTTTTTCTTGCTTCTGCATCACCTCCTTTTTTATTCCAAACACTTCCTCATGCTCCTTCCTCCTTTATAAACCCACACACCTTCCTATTCTTGAGGACTAGCAATATTTCATTTTTGCCTTTGTATCTCTAGTGCCTAACACAGATCTGGAACACAATAGGTGCTTAATATATGCTTGCTGTTTGATTCATCTCTAAACAGGACAAAGGAGGTTGTTTTTTTTAAAATAACATCATTTTATTTTCAAAATATAACAATGATAATTTTCAACATTTACCCTTGCAAAATCTTGACCTCCCTTCTCTGACCCCTCCCCTACATAGCAAGCAGTCATAAGTTAAACATGTGCAATTCTTCTATACATATTTCCACATTTATCATGTTGCACACAAAAAATCAGCTCATAAAGGGAAAAAATGAGAAAGAAAAATATAAGCAAGCAAACAATAACAAAAAAGGTGAAAAATACTATGTTGTGATCCACACTCAGTTCCCACGGTTCTCTCTCTGGATGCAGATGGCTCTCTTCATCACAAGTCTATTGGAACTGGCCTAAATCATCCCACTGTTGGAAAGAGCCATATCCATCAGAATAGATCATTACTTCATTTTGTTGTTGCCATGTACAATGATCTCCTGGTCCTGCTCATTTCACTCAGCATCAGTTGATGCTAGTCTCTTCAGGCCTTTCTGAAATCATCCTGTTGGTCATTTCTTACAGAACCATAATATTCCATAACATTCATATACCACAATTTATTCAGCCATTCCCCAGCTGATGGGCATTCATTCAGTTTCCAGTTTCTAGCCACTCCAAAAACGGCTGCCACAAACATTTTGGCACATACAGGTCCCTTTCCCTTCTTTAGTATTTCTTTGGGATATAAGCCCAGTAGTAGCACTGCTGGATCAAAGGGTATGCACAGTTTTATAATTTTTTGGACATAGTTCCAGATCGCTCTCCAGAATGGCTGCATCCAGAAACTAACCCCATTTTAATAGGTAGGAAAGGCATTATTGATATGGAAGTTATTCATGAGTTGACTGTGTGGTCAGAACAGCAAATTGTCAGAGCTAAGATCAGAATTTATTGATACACAAGGAAAAAAATAGTAATGGGAAAATACATGGCTTACGATTAATATCTAACCCTGAATTATTTAAGCAATCTATTGAAATTTTAAAATATAAAGTAGTTTACAGAAATGACATCAATACCAGTTATAATAGTTTCTTCCAGAAGCTATAATGTCATAATTTGCTACAACAAAAAGACGTAAGAACCCAGAAAGCATTTTAGTCAGCAAACATTTCACTTACTTTCCAATAATTGAGAGCAACACCAGGTTAAAAGGTAGAAGTAATCTATAAAATATTGTGCCTAGGGAAGATCAACTAAAATAGCAAAATCAGAGGAAGCAATACTTTCCAGTTCCCCTGACAGCTACTTCAATAAAGATCTAAACAGACCACTACTGGGAAATCTAAGGTGAAATCACAGTAATGCACCTTTGCAACACAGGATAACAAATATTACCTAAAGGCAATGGAGTAGGAAAGAAATTTTGGAAAGCAAAAAGGCTTCTAAAGCAGTTTCAACCCCGGGACCCAAGCCAGCAGTGGAATGTCCACAAGGAGCAAGGATTGAAAACAGGCAACATTGCCATGTAGCCCAAAGTGGATCAAGGAATTAACACCAAGTCAAGAATAAAGCTGTCAGAAGCTCAATCTCAATGAAGGTGGTGGCTCAGAGTAAATCATGCTTTAGCCTTGGATCTACACCAGCCATCTGGATTTTCCAGATGAGGAATAAGGCAATGAGAACTCAGCCCACAAAGAACCACTAAAGGTTGGACCATCCGTGCACTCCCTCTCACTTACTATCTATGTGACCCTGAGCAAGTTATTTAATCTCCTCAGGCAGAGAGTGGAAAGAGGAAAGGGAGGAGAGGGACATGAAATAAGGTAATAAATTGAACAACTCAATTAAAAAACAAGTTCTACAAGCCATCAAAGAAAAAACCTCAAATACAAAAGAAAGGACATTCAAATAATGCAAAACTATCCTGTACACCCTAGAAAATGAAGAAAGAGTGGAATGGGTTCCAAAGACCACTAGAGTTTAGGATTCAGCCCAATGAGACCTATCCTGCAATCTGAGTTTAACTACATAGGACAAAAGATGGACTTCAATAATAAAGAAGAATTTAAAACAGTTTTCAAAAAAACAAGACCCTCCCAAGAAAAAGAAATGAAGGAGTGGAATAATGCAGCAGTCAGAAAGAGCAAAAGCAAGAGACTGACATAGAGAGACTAGTAAGGAACTTCTTTCTAAATGTACACAAGAAGACAAGGGTGGAGATGGAAATCTGGTAGAGATAACAGTTAAAAGGCAGACAAGAGGTATTATGAACAGAATCTAGCAAGCTCCTGCCCAGAGGAGAATGTTTTTTTGTAGGACTATATCACAACATGAGAAAGTACATAAAATGGGGAAAAGAAGGCATTAGGGGGATAGAATTGAACTGGGGTCAAATAAAGCAATGAGGTAAAGGTAACCTCTGTGATCTCAAAAAGAGAAGAACCTACAAAGGAATTAGTGTGACAGTAGGGGAAAAGATTGAAAGTGGGGTAACTTTGGAGGTTAGCATTTAGAAGTGAGTTTCACTGAACAATGCTCCTATAGAAATTATAAGTGAAAGGAAATGAGGCCCTTACAAGGCCTAGGGGAATTTGGTGCTTAAAAAGTTTTTTTTGTTTGTTTATTTGGTTGGTTTTGTTTTTGTTTTTTTCCCTGAAAGGGGGGAAGTTGAAACCCTTGGGGCAATTGGTTCCCGGAGGAGAGGAAGAGCTAGGACACAGGGAGATATCCATGCAAATGTAGAAAGAGAGAAATAAAGGACAAAGAAAAGAACAAAAAAAAAAAAAAAAAAAGAAAAAGAAAAAAGAAAAAAAAAAAGAAAAAAAAGAAAAGAAAGAAAGAAATCACTAAGAAGGAAAGAAAAAAAAAAACAAAAACAACAACAAAGAAAGAAAATAGGAAGTTCTGTGGAGTTACACGTTGCACAAGTTTTCAGACTTTTTAAATGTATTGATCAGTTTGCTAACTTTTTCTTTCTAAAAATATCTATCATATGGAATTGGATACTATAATGATGTAAGAAACAAAGTATTAATTAATTAAAATAATATTAAAACATTAAGAAAAACTTATCTTTTAAAAAAAAGAAAAAACTTGAATAGAATTTCTGAAATACAAAGGGGAAAAAGAAAGTAAAAGAGTAAATATTGGTGAGCAATTGAAAGGGACTTTATAATGATGAAGTGAGTGTATTCTAATAGAGGAGGAGTGATACAAGTGTCTCCTTCAAACAGTAATGTCATCAAAGAATAGAGGAGTCAAATAAGGACTTGAGAGAGATTTTGCTTGTTTTGATGACCTTAAAATAAGAAAGTAAAGTAATGTGGAGAAAAGAATATGCCAGAGAAGAAAAGAAAAGGGATTGTAGGGTAAGGGGGCAACTTTACAAAGAGAATTCTGTACAAACAAGGAAAGAAAGGGAGAGCCAGCATCATTGCAACCTCACTTTCATATTAATTTGCCAAAGGAAGGTGGAACACACACACACACACACACACACACACACACACACACACACACACACACACAGAATTTCCAGGAGAGAAATATTCCACTCAGCAAGAAAATAGAAAAACAGGGAAAGAAGAAATGGGGGAATTAGTGAAAGAATAGATTTAGGGAAAGGTACTAAACTTGGAGAGAAGAAAAGAAGAGAGACAGAGACAAGAGACCGACACAGCGACAAAAATTCACAGAAACAGAGAGACAGGCAGAGAGAGAGACAGAGAGTGGAGAGAGAGAGAAAGGGAGGGAAGGAGAAAGGAAGGGAGAGAGGAAGAAAAGGAAAGAAGGAAGAATAAAGTGTGACTGAAAAATCTGACTGAAAAAGTAAAAGCTGATCACATAAAGCACTATACAGAATTATGTACAACTGCTCCACCATCCTTTTTTATTTTCTTTGTAAAGAGAGGGGAAAATATAAGAGAATTACATAAACGGAAATGCACAACAAATGATCATATCTATGAATGGGATGAACTCACCCTGAATTCTGCCCTTGCTCTTTGTGTGACTGAGTACCTCACTTGACCCATTCAAAACCCCATTTTCCTCAACTGAATAGAGAGGCCCTAAATCTTATGCTCCTATGAACTTTTCATAGTGACAGCTTCTCCAGGTATTTCTACCTATTACAACTGTTCTGCTGCTTTCTTCTCTGTATTAATATAGAGTTGTGAGTACCAACAAGTACCCTTGAACACACAAATGGTTTTCCCTAACCTGCTTCCTTAAAACTTGAAGTACATATTTCACTTAGTTCCCCAAATAGACAAGACTTTTTCATTTCCTCTCCAGTTTTTGCAATGTAGGAAGGCAGGAACATCCCAGAATTAGCCCACTACTCTGGCTTTATGTCAGCTTCTCTATCTTATTCCTTGCATCACTTATTCTAATAATGATACTGGGGAGGTCAACTGGCACCAAATGGTGGTGTTCAGGACCTAATGAATGAGTTCAGTAATAATTCATATATGAAGAATTCACAATGGATTTCTCCTTGTCAAAAGATAATTTTCTTTATGAGAAGACAAAATGATGAGGTAAAATAGCCACCAAGGAGCAAGGATTGAAAACAGACAACATTGCCATGTAGCCCAAAGTGGATCAAGGAATTAACACCAAGTCAAGAATAAAGCTGTCAGAAGCTCAATCCCAATGAAGGTGGTGGCTCAGAGTAAATCATGCTTTAGCCTTGGATCTACACCAGCCATTTGGATTTTCCAGATGAAGAATAAGGCAATGAGATAGATTTGGGAGAATATACAGTTAGCAAGAAAAGGAGTTTTAACAATTAAATGAGAACTCACAATTAATTAGAGAAAGAGAATACACCATGAGGTGGGAGTACCCTATTAATTGGCAGATTAAATCCACAGAGGAATTTGGCATCCTAAAAGAATTATTTAGTTATAATAAGGAAAAAGACATCATCAGGCATGGGGAAGGGGTGAGGTGAAAGGTACCAAAGGTAGAATGCTGTGGCAGGCTAATCCAAAAGGAATTCAGCAAATAGAGCACCAGCCATAGGCAGATTTATAGGGATAATTTAGCTTCAGGGGGTTGACATCATAACATGATTTTCTGATTAGATCCATTAAGGTAGGGGTTACTCAAAACTTCTACAAGAATGAGACTGTAAGATTGAACCGATCCCCCTCAGTGTTCTTCCCTGCCTACCTCAGGGAATATTATAATCTTATCTGTACTTCAAGCTTTCTCCGCCAAAACTACCTAGTGACCAGGACCTCATCACTACTACATGTTTTTTATTCCATCTTGACAGTCATATATTTGTTTTCCTGTATCATTTGGCCCTTCTATCTTTGGAAATCCTCTTGTGATTTCTCTTTAATATTGGATCCTAAATGCTTCCAGTCCTGGAGTTGAAAGTCAATTTTTTTCAGCACCTTCTCGAGGCAGTTCAATGGCTCAGTGGTTAGAAATCTGGGCCTGGAGTCAAGAGTTCAAAATCTGCCTCAGACACTTATCTGTGTGGACAAATCTTATTTAAACTTACTCTCTCAGGTCACTTAATTTCTGTCTAACAATCCACTGGGGAAGGAAGCAGTAAATCCCTCCACTGTCTTTGCCAAGAAAACCCCATAGACTCCACATGATCCACAGGGTCACAAAGTGTCAGATGGAATAAAATAAGTATCCACCCTAAGGATGCTTAGTCTCCAGCTATGTTCTAGCTTCCCCCTTGAGGATCCCAATAGGAGGGATGAGAGGGATATGGGAAGAAACTTCAGTATCTTGTATGTGAAATTTGTTGCTAGTGCTCAATCTGAACATATGATTTTTCAATTCCCTTTTTGGATTAGGACCATTTACTATAGCAGTTTGAGTAATGGCCCTATCTATGAGCTGTAGAACTTTTACAATTAGAAGAAGACTCAACCACTTTGTCCTATACATTTCAATTCTACATTTGGTGACAAAAGCTAATTGTGTGATCTTGAGTAAGTCAGTCTGAGCCTCAGTTTTTTCATAGATAAATGAGAACTTTTCTTTTCAGACAATTGTTATGAGAATAAAATAAAGTACAATTATCCCTTCCACATCATGAGACTTAGAGACATGGTGGCCCCACAATCTGGAAAATCTGCATAAAATTTTTGACCCTCCCTTCATCTCAGAGAAGGTCTAAATTTTTTTTCTTTTATGGAGTGTTTACAGTACCTTATTGTAAAATTTGGGTTGACCAGAGAGAGGATTGTGAGGACTGTAGATCATAACATAGTATTTTCACTTTTTTGTTGTGATGGAGTTGTGATATGATCCATCCATTCTGGAGAGCAATATGGAACTATGGCTAAAGAGTTTTTCCTAGCTTTGTACTTCCCTTTTAATCTTGTTTTAATCTTTAATCTGGTTTTCTTTGTGCAAAAACTTTTTAGTTTAATGTAATCAAAATTGTCCATTTTGCCTTTCATAATGTTCCCTAGTTTTTTTTTAGTCATAAATTCTTTCCTTCTCCAAAGATCTGATAGGTAAATTATCCCTTGTTCTCCTAATTTGATTATGGTATCATCTTTTATGCCCAAATCATGTACCCATTTTGACCTTATTTTGGTCTGGGATGTGACATGTAGGTTTATGATGAGTTCTGACATATTATTTTCTACTTTTCCCAGCAATTTTTGTCAAATAGTGAGTTCTTATTCCAGAAGTTGGAGTTTGGGGTTTATCAAATACTAGATTGCTGTAAGCCTTGATGATTATTATAGCATGTATATCTAATATGCTTATGTTTTGAAAGTAAAAAGCTTTAATAAAAGAAGATTTGAATTGATATTATACAATACTATACATATAGTTTAGGCATTTCTGAGTTTCTAAACTTTTTCTATGTCACCTGCTGGCCTTGGCATGTTATCTGTAGCTTCCATAAGACTCCCCCCAAATTTCCTATTTAATTTCTTATGCTGACTCATGATATATGGATCCTTAATGGGAAAGTTGCAACGTGAAAGGAATAACTGTATTGTCATAGAAAAACTATGCAAGCATAAGGTTTTCTCTTTGTACAAGCATTGAGTAATGGGGACTCATCTACTATAATGTGAATGGTTTTCCTGCAGACTTTTCCTTTTCCTAAATTAAGCAAATAGACCCTGACAGAGTATCCTTTTTTTATGAAAGCTTTTTATTTTCAAAACATATGCATGAATAATTTTTTCAGGAAGACGAGACGGACTTCAGGGCTAGCACTCCATCGACTACACCATCTAGTTACTTCTCAAGCAGTTATTTGTAGAACAATACAGGCATGTATTGATAAATGATTAATCAACAGATTTTTAAGTTTAACCTCCACTAATAATACTTTCTTAAGTCTAGGCCATCAACAAAATAATAAATCAAGTCCTGATTTATACCCACAGCTGATTTCCAAGGTTTAAATGCACACACTGAAAATTAACAATTTTACAGGTTAATCCAATATTAACCTAATATGAGCTTTAGTGGAAGTTTGGGAACAAACTCACCAAACAGAGAAGGAGACTGTAGAAGTAGAGGTATTTCTAATGTGAAGAAAGTTTTTAAAGATTGATGCTCAAAAGAGTTCAGGAAATCACAGGCCAAGTAGAGTAAATATCATTTAAGTAAGCATTATATAATCAAGTAAACATTATTATGTGTATAAATTACTGTGATTGATTGATTAGATTTTTAGGTTCTGATATATCTAGTCTGGGAATGCAGTTCAAAAAGGATGTCAGAAAAAAGTTATCTTGTTCCAAGATGCTCACTGACTGCTATTATTCTAATAGTGCTAGAAATGCTACTTATATCAGGAGAAGAAAAATAAATTGAAGGACTAAGAATGCAATTTTTTAATATTTGTGCATAGCATGATGATTTATTTAAATCCCATATAGAATCAATGAAAAAAAACCTAATTTTGATAATCATTTCTGTAAAGTAGTTCCTTCCCTACCCCTTGGGTCTAATCTGTCCTGAGCTCCTATTGTAGACACTGTCATCAACTAACCAAACACATTAGAAGGAAATGGGAAATCCAAAATCTTCCTGAGCCAAACTTAAAAAGTCCTTCTGTGGTCAAATGGAAGGGGCAGGGATGGGAAAACTACTCTGGGCCAAAGCTGAGATTTTTTCTCAGGGCTTTTGCTAGAAATCCAGGTTATATGAATTTCTGGAATGATCCCTGGTTCTAACTAGATTAATAACTTTTAGATAGCCAACTTTCCTCAGATTCGCTAAACATGATTCTTGTGCATTATCACTTTAGTGATAAGAACTTTTCAAATTTAGTCTAAAGTCTATGTTTGACTAATTGATTGAGACATCTCACCTAGTTAAGATGTCACAGCTAAAATTGGGTTAGATGGTTTCATCTTACATCTACAGACTTAAATTCAGCATGTTCTTTCCTTTTAAAAAAATTTAGATTGCACTCATAAAATAATTTAACATGGCTAATATGGAAATTTGTTTTATACGATTGCAATATAGATAAATGTATTTCAAATTACCATCTGGGGAGGAGAGAAGGAAAAATTTTGAAACTAAAATTTTTATTTTAAATGAATGTTAATATATTTTAACATATTTAACATGTATTGAACTATCTACTATCTAGGGGGGATACATATGTTTTGTAAATAAAAAGCTATAATAATAAAATAAAATGAATGTTAAAAGTTGTTATTATGTAATATTTGAGAACAATAAAATACTATTTCAGAGGGAAAATATATCTTATATTTTTACATCATCATAGTTATCGCCAGTATCCTGTCCTTCTCCCACCCAAATAGCCATCCCTAGAACAAATAGTATTTTTTTCAAGACACACCAAAAAGAAGAAAAATCAGCACAAACTGTCACTACATTGAAAAAAATCTTAAAAAACACATGCAATGTGTGATAGCTGTGGACCTCTAAAATTCAAGAAAAGGTATGTCCTCTTATGGCTCCTCATTTGAATTGTGTTTGATATTTATAATTTTGTTGCATTTATTTTTGATTTTTGTTTTCCATTTCCATTGTTGTTCAACATGTTATCTTCAAAATTCCTATTCAGGTTTCCCAATGTCCTTGGTTCTGTTCTCTCTGTGCAACTCCAATATGTTTCTTCTTTTTAAAATTGCTCTTCTCCCCTTCTCCACACTATCCTCAGGTTTCAAGAAGGAAAAAAGATTGTTGTATCTAATATACATAGTTAAATAAATCAAATCTTCACATTGCCCGTGACTAAAAATTTATGTCTCATTCTGGGCCTTGAGATTATCACCTCTCTGTCAGGAAACAAATAGCGTGTTTTCTCTCTAGTTCTCTGCAATCAGTCATTTTATGAGTCTGAGTTTTGAAGTCTTTCAAAGTTGTCTTTAGAATGTTTGTCATTGTATAATTGATTGTCTGGGTTTTGCTCACTTCACAGTATACCAGTTTCCTAGTTTTTTTTTTTTTTTGGTTTTATGTTTTTAAAACTGTCTTGTTTATCTCCTGTGATCTTCTCTATCACTTGTTTAGTCATGAACCTTTAACCATAGTGGGTATTTCCTTTTTTGACTCATAGTGAAAAATGTTATTTACCTCCAGAGAAAAAAACTGTTTAGCCTGAATGAAGATTGAAGCATATTATTTTTCACTTTATTTTTTCCATGGGCCTTTTTTTTTGGTCTATGTTTGCTTTCACAACATGACAAATGGAAATATGGTTTGCACAAATGTATATGTATATCAGATTGCTTACCATCTCAGCAAGGAGGAAGGAAGGAACTTGAAACTCAAATGTTTTTTTTAATTTTTAAATCTTTTTATTTTCAAAACATATGCATGGATAATTTGACAACAGTAACCCTTGCATAGCCTTATGTTTCAGATTTTCTCCTCCTTCCCCCATCCCCTCTCCTAAATGGAAACAATCTAATATATGTCAAACATGTTAAAATATATGTTAAATTCAATATGTATAAATTATACAATTATACAATTCTCTTGCTGCACAAGAAAATCAGATCAAAAAAAAAGGAAGTAAATGAGTAAGAAAACAAAATGCAAGCAAACAACAACAAAAAGAATGAGAATGTTATGTTGTAATCCACACTCAGTTCCCACAGTCCTCTCTCTGGGTGCAGATGGTTTTCTCTATCACAAGATCATTGGAAATGATCTGAATCATCTCATTGTTGAAAGCCACGTCCATCAGAACTGATCACTGTATAATCTTGTTACTGCCATGTGCAATGATCTCCTGGTTCTGCTCATTTCACTTAGCATCAGTTCATGTAAATCTCTCCAAGTCTCTCTAAAAATCATCCTCTTGATCATTTCTTATAATAGAACAATAATATTCCATAAAATTCATATGCCACAATTTATTCAGCCATTCCCCAATTGATGGGCATCCACTTAGTTTCCAGTTTCCGGCCACCACAAAGAGGGCTGCCACAAACATTTTGGCACATACAGGTCCCTTTCCCTTCTTTAACATCTCTTTGGTTCATAGGCCCAATAAAAACACTGCTGGATCAAAGGGTATGCACTAAAACTCAATTTTTAAAAAATGAATGTTAAAAGTGTTTTTATATGTAATTGGGGAAAATATGATTAAAAAAGATATTTCCTTTTTATTCCTCTAATTTTTAATAGTATTTTATTTTTCCAAATACATGCAAAGACAGTTTTTCACCTTTGCAAAATCTTGTGTTCCAAATTTTTCTGCCCTTCCTCTCCTCCCTCCTCCCCAAGACAGCAACCAATCCCATATAGATTAAACATATGCAAAGTCTTTTAATTTTTAAAGATATAATGTTAATTTTTCTTGTACAGCATAAAAATTTAGAAATATACTTAGAAGAATTGCACATGTTTAACTTATATTGGATTATTTGCTTCTAGGGGAGGGTGGGGAAGGAGGGATAAAAATTTGGAAAACAAGATTTTGCAAGGCTGAATATTGGAAACTATCTTTGAATGTATTTTGAAAAAGAAAAAGCAAGGGGGCAGCTAGGTGGTGCAGTGGATAGAGCACCAGCCTTGAATTCAGGAGGACTTGAGTTCAAATTTGACCTCAGACACTTAACACTTCCTGGCTGTGTGACCCTGGGCAAGTCACTTAACCCCAGCCTGGGGGGGGGGGAAGCAAGAAAAAGTTATTATTAAAAAAAAGAAAATCAGATAACAATATCTATCCACTAACATGTACTATGATAAGTTTTGATTGTGTTGTTCATCTAATTAAAGTTTTGGAAGAAAAAAAGATATGATGTTAATTATGTATCAAAATTATGTGTCCATTTGGAATATATATAATATATACTATAATATATATAATATATAGGTTGGGGATGAGATTGGAGATGAGAAAAAGGAAGTGGCAGTGTAGGAACAGAGAGAGAAAAAGCAAGTGAGAGACTGTTAAGCCTGCGGGGGTAACTGTTGCTGGCAGATGAATAATAAAGATTACAGTTCCACAGCATATTATAGACAATGCTAGGTGAGGCATGGGTCTGGATTGCCTCTGTCTGCTCCTGTAGGTGCTCCTCCATCAAGTTGTTAAAAATAGCACTCACCATTGAAAATGTCATATATATATATATTTCTGATTACTATTTTGTTGTATAGTTAGAGATCTAATATTACAGACTCCTTTCCTTCCACTTTTTTTCTCTTGTAGAACTGAAATGGTTAACTATACAGTCATTTTAAGACAGGGGGGAAAGTGAAACTGGAGTGAAGATGAAGATGAAGGGAATAAAAGCCTCAGATTTAAGAGAAAAAGTTTAGGAGGAATGGAATATGGGGAGAGAGAGGAATGCTTGAAACTATGATCAAATAGTTAATATAGTGAAAAATTGTGGGTCAAGTAACCTTTCGTGTGCGACCATCCCTTTGTGTGAATAAGGGAGGCTGAATGAGTAGGCCATGGAATCGAAGAAGGTTGAGCAATTAGGAGATTGGGGAAGTTTGAGGAAGCATAAATGTGATTTATGTTGGGGGCGGGGAGAGAGGAGGAAGGATGACACAGAGGCTGATACAATAGCTGCCATGATTTAGACTGTCTGGAAAATCTTGATTTAGTAGATTTCAAAGGAGAAAGTGTTAGAGGTAAATGAAGAGTCTGGAAATGTCAGTGAAAATTAAGGAGCATTGTTCTTATGCCTCTAGGATCATTGTGGAGATAAAGAGGATGACAGAAGGTAAAATTAATTGTGAAGAAGCTGTACATGGATACAGTGTCATAAAGAAGAGTTAGAATCAGTCAAGATTAGGAGACAGAAAATGAAAAAGAGGTTCAGGACAAAGGGAATTTTTACAGGGTACAGTAAAAGAAGTAGGCAGTGTTGTGGTAAGATATGGAGAGGCAAGGTGGGGATGAGATTGGAGATGAGAGAAAAGGAAGTGGAGCTTGAAAATAGGGTAGGAATAGAGAGAGAAACAAAAAGTGAGAGACTGTTAAGCCTATGGGGGTAAGTAATCCTGGCTGGCAGATGAGTAATAAAGATTACAGTTCCACAGCATGTTATAGACAGTGCTAGGTGAGACATGGGTCTGGATGGCCTCCGCCTGCTACTGTAGCTGCTCCTCCATCGAGTTGTTAAAAATAACCTTCGCCACTGAAAATCAGATATCAAAGGACAATTATTAAAGAAAAATATCAAGAAATCATCAACGTTTCTGACCTGAAGCGGCCCCACTCCTCTTGGGGAAGAGGAGTATTGAGTACAGAAATGGGGGAACCTTTATACTTGCTCCTGTGACGCAGCTCCTCCCTTCAGAGAGTGGATTGATCTGTTTTATCTAGGTTACAATCTTTCTGATTCACCCACTACATGGTTTCCCTTAATATGTATAAAACATGCCCATCCCCCATCACATATCCCATATTCAAAAATGGCAGAAACTCCTCCTCTGGGCTGTGTTGCTAATATTCAATTAGTCTATTAAGCAGATGTGGTAGTGATCTGGTCAAGTCAAGTCACTGACCCCAACTAGTTTGGGCTGGATGGGCTATTATCTTAAATTTGTGGTTTTCTCAAAACCACAAGAGTCTTTCTGATTGACTGAATCCACCTGTGCCTTCTTAACCCCCCACTTTCTTGTTTGCTCAAGGCTTGATCACTTAATTATTCTGTGAATCCTAATCTTCCTTAACCTCTCACATTCTGGAAACCTCTTGGTCAGTGGTACCCATTCTCTCAATCCCACACTATCTCAAAGCTTGCAACACTGTGGAAACCCAACTTTTCAGCATTTTTCACAAGTGAAATAGTGTGGACAAGGGAGAGAAGAGGACAAAAGATAAAGATGTGGGGCTATCTTGATAGTTCTGGCACTGAATGGATAATGAACTAGCAAAGGAAGTGAACAATTGGTTAAAATGAGTAAAACAGAGATATTGAAATTATAAGAACATAGAAGAGAGAGAATCCAAAAGGTGATGTAATTAAAAGTGTCAAATTGGGCAGAAAGATGAAAAAGGATAAGGATTGAGAAAAGGTCATCAGATTTAGCCATTAAAAGTAAACCACGCTACCCAACTCCTGACAGAGAGATGATAGACTCAAGGTACAAAATGAAGCCCAGGGTTTGGGGATGTGGCCAAAGATTGGAATTTGTTTTCTTTAACTGTGCATATTTGTTGCAAGAACAAGTAGGTGGTTCAGGAAGATCAGAATTCAAATCCAGGCTCAGACATTACTTGTATGACTCTGGGCAAGTTACTTAACCCTGTTTGCCTCAGTGTGCCCATCTGTTAAATGACTGGAGAAGGAAATGGCATGAAAGGAGGAGTCAAATAATAACTGAACAACAACATTCATTGCAAGAGTTGTTTCCCTTTCTTTTTACTAATGGGGAAGGGAAAAAAGGAGAAAAAGAAAGTCAGAGGTTAGTTAAGTTTTGTTGTTGTTGTTGTTTTTTTTTTGAGAGAAATTTGGGTATATTAATGGAATTTATCAAAGATTATTCTTTGCACAAATAATGGTGTCAGAAGAACTATAAACCAGATAAAACTGCATTTTTTTTCCTGGCTCTCAGGTTTATCTTTTCTGAACAGCTCTAGAAGTTAAGAACTGCCTTCTAGAAGCTAGTTGTGGAACAAAACCTGAAGGGAGGGGAAAATTGCATTTCTCTCCCTTCCCTATCTCCTATCCACATCTAACAGCAGGGCTAACGGTCCAAAAGGAAACACTCTGTCAAGATGTTTGAGTCAAGTGGCTGTCTTCAACAATGAGATGATTCAAACCAATTCCAATTATTCAGTGATGAAGAGAGCCATCAACACCCAAAGAGAGGACCATGGGAGCTGGCATTCTCACTCTTTCTGTTGTTGTTTGCTCCCATTTTTGTTTTCCTTCTTGGGTTTTTTTTTCTTTCTAGATCCAATTTTTCTTGTGCAGCAAGGTAACTGTATAAATACGTATACATATATTGTATTTAATATATATTTTAACATACTTAACATGTACTGGACTATCTGCCATCTAGGTAAGGGGAAGGAGCAGATAATTTGGAACAGAAGGATTTGCAAGGGTCAATGTTGAAAAATTATCCATGCATATGTTTTGTAAAAAAAAAAAAAAGAAAGAAAGCTTTAATAAAAATATAATTAAAAAAAAAGAAGTTTGAGTCAATTTAGAAAGTTGGAGTTACAGCGATGAAACAAAGATCAAGAAAGACACACATACAATGACTTGAAGTCAGAAACAATTTTAATGCGTATGATCCTTGGTAGAAGAGAAGAAAGTCAGCTAAAGATTCAAGAGAGAGGGACAGTTAGATGGCATAGTAGAAAGAACACTGGCCCTGAAGTCAGGAGGATCTGAGTAAAAATCCAGCCTCAGAAACTTAATACTTACTAGCTGGGGCAGTTAGTTGATGTATTGGATAGAGCACCAGCCCTGAAGTCAGGAGTTCCTGAGTTCAAATCTGGTTTCAGACACTTAACACTTCCTGGCTGAGTGACCCTGGGCAAGTCACTTAACCCCAATTGCCTCACCAAATAAATTAATAATCATAAGCAGAAAAAGATTTAAAGGGGAGCTAACTTGGCAGTGAGCTGAAGAGAAGACTGCAGGAAGAAAGTAGAAAGTAGATTTCAAGGGATGGCAGTTGTAGAATTATGAATTGTCTTGGTGGCCTTTATTTCTTCATTATTCCCATTCCTTATCTGTATGTTTCAGTGGGAAAATCCAATGAAATTGGAGACAAGAAATATTCTAACTATTGTTCTTACAATATAATTTTAGCAAGTACATTTAATAAGTGGTAATTGTTCAAGGGAATATCTATTAATTGGAAGAGAACAGTAGATTCCTATTTTAGGAGTGGGTACTCCTTGAACCTTGAAAGAGCCATCTCTGTGAGATGACTCAACACACTAATATAAATACTAGTTGAGGAGCAGCCCCGAGAGAGTGCTTGAACCCCAGAGGGTTCAAAGAATGTATAAGCAATTTCTAGAACTACAGCTACATTTGGAAATTTTTCCTTCTCTGATACATATTAGGAATATTTGAGTTTCCCAGAATTCCAATTCCAGGGATTCTGCAGCATTAGTTGGAGAGATGATAATAGCAGTACTAGCTAGCATTTATATGTCTTTAAGATTTACCAAATGTTTTACCTATGTTAACTCATTTGATCCTCACAACCCCCCTGGAAATTAGGGACTATTATTATCTCAAATTTGCAGATGAGGAAACTGAGACAAATAAAAGTTAAATGGTTTGCTCACAGTTACACAATTTCTATGTCTCAGACTAGATTTGAATTCAAATCTTCAAAATAACTAACTTGATACCTGGCTTCCCCATATTAATGGAAATTGATTACTTATAAGTAGATTGGTATTTAAAAAAAACACTACTTCATTTAAGATGGGAAAATATCGTAATTTTTGGAAACAAGGAGAAATTTCTCAGAACTTTAGTGATTTAAAACAAAATAGAAATAAGCAGGATATATTAAACGATTAAGTTAGGGAATAAACTTTTCCTAGGAACTGGACTTTTAACAGTTTAACAGTTTTTTAATTTTTCCTAATGAGCTTTAATTCTAAATAGCACTGACCAAGTACAAGAGTAATGACCATAAGACTTGGTCTTGTGAAAAGACAAAAAGGCCTTTGCTTTGAGGTGTTACAGATCTCCCTTGAGCTAAAACATACTTGCCTATATTCTAGGGGAGAAAACAAAACATTTCAAGATCTTAATTTTAGGGAGAAAGGGGTCTCAATTAACTTAAAATATACAGAAATGTGTGTTCTTTATCAAGAAATATACAGATTCATTTACATTCATAAAAGATGACATGCAGTTATAAAAACCATAAATAGCAATAATATTCTTGAATATATTATGAAAAGAGCAAAGCATCTCCCAACCAGATATTAGGATATTGTTGTTTTAATTGTTTCATTAATTAGTAATAGTTGTTTAATTGTGTTAACATTCCCCTTCCTTCAAGTTGAATGGATGTCCATCAATTGGAGAATGGTTGGGTAAATTGTGGTATATGAAGGTTATGGAATATTATTGCTCTGTAAGAAATGACCAGCAGGAGGAATACAGAGAGGCTTGGAGAGACTTAGATCAACTGTTGCTGAGTGAAATGAGCAGAACCAGAAGATCACTATACACTTCAACAACAATACTGTATGAAGATGTATTCTGATGGAAGTGGAAATCTTCAACATAAAGAAGATCCAACTCACTTCCAGCTGATCAATGATGGACAGAAATAACTATACCCAGAGAAGGAACACTGGGAAGCAAATGTAAATTGTTAGCACTACTGTCTATGTACCCAGGTTACTTATACCTTCAGAAGCTAATAATTAATGTGCAACAAGAAAATGGTATTTACACACATATATTGTATCTAGGTTATACTGTAACACATGTAAAATGTATGGGATTACCTGCCATGGGGGGAGGGAGTGGAGGGAGGGAGGGGAAAATTTGGAAAAATGAATTAAAAAAAAAAAAAAAAGAAAATACAGAGTTCTAAATAAGAAAAAAAAACAAACATTCCCCTTCCTTCATTTCCTCAATTAATGGAATCCTCCTTATAACAACAACAACAAACCTTGATATAATGATCACATCTGACAAGGTAACATTTTGTCTGAGCCAAGAGAAGCCAAGTATGTTTCATCCCTCTCTATCATGTCTCTGTTCATATTTCATATATCTGCTCTCTGGGACCATTAGTGGTTCTTCAATTATTCAGCATTTGATTTTATTTATATTGTTGTAATTATTGTGTATATTATTCTTCTGATTCAGCTTATGAGGCATGGGAAACATTAGCAGTTGAACCATTGAACTCACTCTCCTTTGACCCTAATGTTATGATGGCAACGGTCCTTTTAGAGTATGAAGAATAAACAACATCAATCTTCACAAACTCATATACAACTTTTCATGTTTCCCAGAATTCCTTATATTTATCATTTTCTATTCAAATAATATTTTTAGTATATTTCACAAATAGGTCTCAATGAATGGGTACCCACTTTGTTTCCAGTTCATTTATATCAAACACAAAAAAATTCTACTATGGATATTTTGATATACACAGGATCTTTGTTTTTGTCTAAAAAATAGACAGAATGGGGCAGCTAGGTGGTGCAGTGGTTAGAGCACCAGCCCTGAAGTCAGGAGAACCTGAGTTCAAATCTTGCCTCAGACACTCAACACCTCCAGACCCTGGGCAAGTCACTTAACCCCAATTGTTTCAGAAAAAAAAAAAAAAAAGAAATAGAATACTACAAATAAATAGTATTCTTTGGAATATGACTTTATCAGTGATTTGGAGGATACAATTTAGAAACTTGCCCTGCATAATTCCAGAAGTTGCCCCAAATCTACCAATTCACAGCTCTATCAACAATAATTCATTTATATATCTTCTCAAAGGTCTCCCAACATTGTTTCTGGGTTGTTATTTTTCTTCTTAGTGCTCCATCAAAAGTATGAGCTAAAACTTCAGAGTTATTATAATTTATATTTTCTTACTATTAGTAATTTAGAACATGTTTTCATATAGTCATTGACAACTTGAAATTCTTCTTTTTTTTAATCTTTTTTAAATTTTATTTTATAATTATAACTTTTTTTTTTTGACAGTACATATGCATGGGTAATTTTTTACAACATTATCCCTTGCACTTACTTCTGTTCAGATTTTTTCCCTTCCTCCCCCAACCCCCTCCCCAGATGGCAAGCAGTCTTATACATGTTAAATATATTACAATATATTCTAGATACAATATATGTGTGTAGAACCGAATTTCTTGTTGCACAGGAAGAATTGGATTCAGAAGGTAAAAATAACAGTTTACACTCATTTCCCAGTGTTCCTTTTCTGGATGTAGCTGGTTCTGTCCATCATCAATTAATTGGAATTGGATTAGCTCTTCTCTATGTTGAAGATATCCACTTCCATCAGAATACATCCTCGTACAGTATCATTGTTGAAGTGTATAATGATCTTCTGGTTCTGCTCGTTTCACTCAGCATCAGTTGATGTAAGTCTCTCCAAGCCTCTCTGTATTTCTCCTGATGGTCATTTCTTACAGAACAATAATATTCCATAACATTCATATACCATAATTTACCCAACCACTCTCCAATTGATGGACATCCATTCATCTTCCAGCTTCTAGCCACTATGAAAAGGGCTGCCACAAACATTTTGGCACATACAGGTCCCTTTCCCTTCTTTAGTATTTCCTTGGGATATAAGCCCAGTAGTAGTATGGCTGGGTCAAAGGGTATGCACATTTTGATAACTTTTTGGGCATAATTCCAGATTGCTCTCCAGAATGGTTGGATTCTTTCACAACTCCACCAACAATGCATCAGTGTCCCAGTTTTCCCACAGCCCCTCCAACATTCATCGTTATTTGTTCCTGTCAGCCAATCTGACAAGTGTGTAATGATATCTCAGAGTTGTCTTAATTTGCATTTCTCTGATCAATAGTGATTTGGAACACTCTTTCATATGAACGGAAATAGTTTTAATTTCATCATCTGAAAATTGTCTGTTCATATCCTTTGACCATTTATCAATTGGAGAATGGCTTGATTTCTTATAAATTAAAGTCAATTCTCTGTATATTTTGGAGATGAGGCCTTTATCAGAACTTTTAACTGTAAAAATGTTTTCCCAATTTGTTACTTCCCTTCTAATCTTATTTACATTAGTTTTGTTTGTGCAGAAACTTTTTAATTTGATGTAATCAAAATTTTCTATTTTGTGATCAATAATGGTCTCTAGTTCTCCCTTGGACACAAACTCCTTCCTCCTCCACAAGTCTGAGAGGTAAACCATCCCATGTTCCTCCAATTTATTTATGATTTCATTCTTTATGCCTAAATCTTGGACCCATTTTGATCTAATCTTAGTATGTGGTGTTAAGTGTGGGGTCCATGCCTAGTTTCTGCCATATTAATTTCCAGTTTTCCCAGCAGTTTTTGTCAAATAATGAATTCTTATCCCAAAAGTTGGGATCTTTGGGTTTTTATTCACTATCTTGCCCTGTGAACCTAACCTATGCCACTGATCAACTAGTCTATTTCTTAGCCAATACCAAATGGTTTTGGTGACTGCTGCTATATAATATAGCTTTAGATCAGGTACACTTAGACCACCTTCCTCTGACTTTTTTTTCATTAGTTCCCTTGCAATTCTTGACCTTTTATTCTTCCATATGAATTTTGTTGTTAGTTTTTCTAGGTCATTAAAATAGTTTCTTGGGAGTCTGATTGGTATAGCACTAAATAAATAGATTAGTTTGGGGAGTATTGTCATCTTAATTATATTCGCTCGGCCTATCCAAGAGCACTGAATGTCTTTCCAATTATTTAAATCTGACTTTATTTTTGTGGCAAGTGTTTTGTAATTTTGCTCATATAATTCCTGACTCTCCTTTGGTAGATAGATTCCCAAATATTTTATACTATCGAGTTATTTTGAATGGAATTTCTCTTTGTATCTCTTGCTGTTGGATTGTGTTAGTAATGTATAAAAATGCTGAGGATAAATTCTTCTTTTTTTAAAAAAATTGTTAATTTCCTTTAACTATTTGTTGAGTAATGGTTCTTGTGACTTCCACTTTCTTCACATGTATCTAAATTTGCTTAAAACAATAGACAATATTTTAAAGTTTCTACTTTGACATCATTCATTTAGATGTACGTATATAAGTAAGTTTATTTCAGTGCTGAGTTTCTAATTTTATTGGTGAGGGTGTTAGTCAAAATCTAACTCTTTTTTATTTATTTATTTATTTTTATCTGAGGCAATTGGAGTTAAGTGACTTGCCCAACTAGGAAGTGTCTGAGGCCAAATTTGAACTCAGGTCCTCTTGACTTCAGGGCTGGTGCTCTATCCCCTGTGCCATCTAACTGCCCAAAAAGTCCAACTCTTTACAAAGATCATTTGGGTTTTCTTAACAAAGATACCAGAGCTTTGCCTTTCCATGAGATATAGAGAAAAAAACACAGTAAGTGATTTCTCCACAGTTACAGAGCTAATGAATATCTGAACTGGGATTTGAGTCCATGAAGCTGACTCTTTCTATCTTCAAACCCAATGTTCTTTCCACTGCACCCTTAGTAAGGGTGCTTTTTCTAAAAGTGCAAAACAGTAATCTCTTCTGGATCTTAGCGGTGGGTCTTAGAGGCATAGGATTTAAACCTAGAAGGGACTTTAGTGACTGTCAAGTCCAGTTCTCTCTTTAAACCTCTCTACAGAGGTTTAAGTAATTGCCAATTACACAAATAGCAAGTAAGAGAGTAACAATATTAAGTTGCTTGTTGACTTAAGTTGCTCAATTCTTAAGATGAATTC